>NW_009616266.1:0-2524 GCF_000690535.1 Cariama cristata
TACACTCCTTTATACATATATCTCTATACCTATATATCTCCCATAGTGTTTGTGTTCATGCACGTGTGAATCGATTCAAATACCCTACAACAATTTCAGTCATTGCTATGATCATGGTACTTCATAGGTGTTAAATTAGTTAGTGATTAAGTGCTGTTAAATGAAAAGTGTTGCTAAATCGTACTGCTAACTACCTCACTCCTGGTATCTATTAGACGTAAACAGTTGACCAAGTCTGGGACTAAGGGCAGACTCAGCCACACCTAGACTCTTCTCCCAGAAGGAGTTTAGAAAGCAAGAAAGCAAGGGGGTCTACTTGGAACCTCGTAACTCAACAGCAAGGTCTCTCTTACTCTTTCCATTTTACTCCCTGTCTCTGTGTAAACCACTCTAGCTTGATTTTGAACTTCTCTTTTTTCTCTTTCCTGTGTATGTTTCTTTCATGTAGTAAGTAAGAGTGAACCTTGCCATTGAACTTTGCTAAGTCGCCTTTCTATCAATTAATCTTAAAACTGTTTCTGCTAGTACCTTTGACAGTAATTCTTTGAGTGACCTTAAAACCGCTCACTCACGACAGGTGTCTGCTGAAATAGCCTTCCCAAAAGAAGCACAAGATCCTTGAGAGATGTTTCACCCACTGTCACTGAAACTAAACTTTGTGAGTGCTAATGCTGTTGAATACTTGATCCTGTCATTGAAATCACAAGCATCTCCTTCAAGCAATACAGCCCAAGAATGACCCTAAGGATTACAACAGCCTAGTCCTTTCTGATAAAAGCCTATGCTTGATGCTACCAAGCTCAGCCTTTATAGTTCTCTTTCTTCTAAACTCTCTTTTCTTAGTAACATAATTCAGAAAAATATACAGCTATCTAATCTGAATAGGTTTTTAAACTTTGTCCATCACTGTAGTGCTTGAACACCTACCTAGTACTGTCCTGAGAATTGTAGAAATATCTATCTACATAGACAATTATGGGATTCGTCATTTAGATAAGAATATGCTTCAGAAATCACCCTCTGAATTCAGATTCTGTCTAAAAATTCTAGCTTTGGTTACCTTTAAAGTCACCTTATAATTAGAAACTACAGAGATGATGCAATATGCAAGGAAGCTGAAGGTATTGAGATCCAACACAGCAGCAGAACACAGAGCAAGAGGGCTCCTCCTGTGCAAACTAGGACACATCTCAGGCACTGTTTGATACAGGAGTGCCAAGATAAGGACATCTAGCATCTGAGGTAGATACTCATGCTGGAACAATAATCCCAGTAGGATGCTTGTTCTGTCTAAAACAGAGAGATTAAAACTATGGACAGTGTATTCAGATCACAGAGGGATCAGGAGAAAAAGATTTTGCTTCAATGGTAACCTGCTGCGCAGAGATTCTGCTTTTCGATTGGTTTCTATTGGTGCCATCACAGCTCACAGTTAAAAAAAAAAAAACATGGTCTGACTGTGCCCACACTAGAATGACAATGAATAATTACTAATTCTTCATCTCCTTATGGAGTTTATTTATGGTAGGCCATTGGTAAAGTAAAAAGAACTACATGCTTCTGATTTTTAAATACCATTTTGTTCCCTCTGTACTGAAGATTCTTTTCAAGCATGATATATCATTCAGTGAATCACTGAACTTACAAGAATCTCAGGCCTGCACAGAATTTTCAAAAAATAGGTGCAACTAGCTTTCTTACTTCAGCTTTCCCCCAGTCCCTTAAGGGATTGGTGTTGCCCTTCAGGTACCCAGACAATGCCTGGAAATGTCTGTGATCCTTAAAATACAAAATTCTAGCTCAACTGTATTTGTATGAAAGCCAATTCTGTATTTTTCCCTAAGCCATAGAAAATGTCAAAATGTGTAAAGAGTAATGACGGTGAGAATTAGAGTCCTTACCGCATTATTTATAGACATTAAGGTATGTCACAGCAATTGTCCTACATAAAGAAGCCCAAGAAGCTGGTACTTTTAAAGGTCTCCAAGTGGATATTTACATAATAACCATTGTGAAGGAGTAGGTGTGATTCTGCTAGGCAAACCTCTGCAGGTCACTTGTTCTGCAATTGGCAAGAGTTTTCACAACATGTTATGTCTAAAAAATTGTTGCCATCTAGCCAGAGGAAAAAAAAAAAAAAATCCACATTTTAAGAAGGATTTATTCATTCACATAACTAGACTCTAAAGCCATACATGGCTGCACTGTATGCTTCCACTGTTCCTAAAGCTGCTGCATGTGTTTATTGAATTGGCTCTTTGCAGTGGATAGTGCCGGTCAAATACAACTTTTTTTAACTAAAAGGGGAACAATAAATTTTCTTTAAATAGCTCACTAAGCTATGGTCCCGAGTTCACAGGAGTACAAATCTGTGTTTAGGGTCTATCTTGTTGAGTGTCTTCTGTAAACTCCAGCAACAATGTAAAGGCAATATGCAAGACACACAGCCTTAAAGAAATTTACGCTGAAGCCTTTGAACAGTAGGGATTTTGATTCAGCCACAACAAAGATGAATATTCATTCC
>NW_009616266.1:2555-15914 GCF_000690535.1 Cariama cristata
CACCAGAAGATTTCTAAAACAGTTCACAGACCTTAACTTTTGTGGAGAAAAGTCACAGACCAAAAAACTGGATCCTCTCTAGAAACAGGATGATCTCAAATAATTGAAAGGTATGCGATATGGTTTCTGTGCATGCACAGTAAGATAGAAGGATCAGACTTCCAGCACGTGGGCTACTCTCCGTTTCTTTGTGAAGGCAGCTGACCATCACTGCTCAGCCAGCTCCAGGGACACCTGCGGGGTTGCAGAGCAGCTTTGTAGAGAATGTGCAATAGGTCCAACACGTCTGCTGTCGAGTTTCCTGTTGGAGGCTCTGAGAATGGAGACCTGCAGGTCCAGGAGCTCCTGCTCTGAGACGATTATGAATATTAGCAGTAAGAGCGAGAAGCACTCAGAAACAGATTCATTATCCTTGCTGAGTGTTTTGGTCAATTCTTACCGAGTTGTGAAAAACAGACAAAGCGATCACCTCTATGCTTTTGAAATGTAGGTGGTGATGACAGACATACACAAATTCTGCCAACAATTCTTTTTATGCTTTAGTGCTTCATAGCAATCTATAAAAAAGTTCATCGGGCAATAGGGAAAATAGTGTGCAGAAGAGAGAGATGGTGTTATTAAACAGGTGTTCAAATATTTATTCTTTTTTTCTCCAGGTTTTTGTCAAACAACTGCAAACCAAAATCATATTATTTGATTACAACATCTTGCATAACATTCTGTATAACTGGTCCTATTGTATTCCTTTAGCAGCATGGAATACTTGTCAATTACTATTTGCAGGTTTGGAGATGTATATATTTGTTACATCTTTCCTGAAAGGCTTGAAAATAAAAGCATTTTCATTTAGCTTATTAACATTATGTAAATGGCAATATAACTAGCCTTGATTTGCTGCCACTACCTTGGAAATATTTAAACATTATTATTACTTAGCTCAACATTCCAGTTTTATCTCTGAAATTAATGCTTTTAGGCTCAATTTATGCTTGTCAACAAATAATGATCATAGATGTGAGCTGGTTCATAATCCAGAGGTACTAGGTTACAATGTGTTGCCATGGAAACTGTGTTTTATTGCATTTTCTCTATTTGATTTAAGACATTTGACAATCATAGCAACTGTCTGCCTGTCTTCTCATAACATAAAAAATTCAAAAACACAAACAACCAATAGGGGACATTCATAGAGTTCTTGGACCTCACTATAAAAATAAAAAAGAAATGACAACCTTATATTTAATAGGGACCTTTTGTGAATAGTTTATCTCACAGAATGTCTAGGAGTGTTGGAAAATTCAATCAGTGGTTAGTCATCGAATGGACCTGTCTTGCCTGTGGTTCATTTTGTTTATGGCATCATATATCTTTTATGATCGCTGGGACTTTAGCCTGAAACAGCATTTTCTTTAACAAGAGCCATGTTTCCTCTAACGTTGTTTATTGCATCTGAAACATTACCCTTTGAAACCACAGTACATTTTCAATTGAGCAAAGGTCTGTAACGGAATACAGCATGTCTGTGTTTATTCAGGATCCTGAGTAAAAAATATCCCAGTTCATGTAACATTAATCACTTTGCCAGTGTTCAGCTGAGGTCATTGCCACATTCCTAGCAGTATTAAGCCGAGTCAAGATTAATCACGTACATTAAACCCTGCAAGGAAAGCACGTGAAGCGGATCTGAAATTAGACATTTGGTGAAGGACTGAGAGAGCACTGTAACGAAATATGTTAGCAGTGCTATAGCAAGCTTTCAGAATTACATGAGATTTTTCCTACTATGTTGTTGTCAGCTCATCTATATTTAAACTTTGTTGCTGTCTCCTTCATTTAACCCATTTTTCAGAAGTTTTAAATAAAACAACTAAAATCCTTTCTAGATTATAGGAGTGATTTTTCCCCCTTTTTTACTTATTCATATATTTTAAAAATGCATTAATGTAATCTTATGTAACTCAAATTAGCCTTCTGAGATTTTTAAAAAACAGGTAATAAAATCCTGCAATATTTTAAGACAGAAAGTTAACAATCAAAGAGTATTTAAAATCAGTTATTGCTTCATACTTTCTCTTCTTTCTGTGTGTGCACATACTTTAGTAGCATAATGTTTCGTATTTCATGCTGACGCTGCTGCAAGTGTAAAAGATGCATTTTACTCTATGCTTTTATGTTCTACATGGTAGACTATAACAATTCCTTTGTCCATTCTTGTAAACTTCCATTAAACCTTTGTTTGTTTTTATGATGTTACACAGTCATAAAAGGATAATTGAAGCACAAATAATTCCCACTGAAAACCCCAAGGAGAAAAACCTGTGGTGACATGAGGTTTACAGTCAGTTATCTCTGTCTTGAGAATATACTGAAGTGTCAGAACCACTACATTCATGTTCAAAAAAATTAGGAAACTAGGCAACTCGGCAACAGGAATGGAAACTAAACTGCTGAACTATAAAATTAAAGCAGGCAGATTAACATTATTTTGCCATTCTGCAATGGCCTAACAATGGCCTGCAATATCAAATGCTCTCTTTTTCAATGATAACAGAAACTTTTTTCATACAGTCAAAATCCAAATTCTGGGCTTGCCCTAATTGTAGCTGTGTAAGGTTGTGGCCGTATACAGCACTATCGAGTCACAGGAGTAAATAAAACATGCTCTCACACAGTTGTCTCGTTGGCGCACAAAAGTCCCGTACTCCTTACCTAACTTCTGTGATGTGCAGGAGAGCTATCAACCACCTCGGGGTCCTCAACAGGAAAGGTTGCTTTCTATAGGAAAGGTAAGCGGCATCTCATCTTGGTAAAGACTCTCATCCTGAAAAGGATGCTTAGGACAAAACTCTACAAGCTTTAGGAGAACTGTGACGTTTCTGCAAGGCTTTAAACACTATTAAGTTTTTTATCTCCTTCCCTATGAACTTTCACTGAGTAAGACTGGGCTTCTTGTAGTACACCAGCACAGAAAGCAGTGAGAAAGTCTAATGCTTCCCTGCACTTAGAAAAGAATGTTCCTTTTATGGATCATCAGAGGCACTTGTCACAGCTGAAGGCAGGAGATGCTTCTAGTAGCAATGAAATTTATGAGACATCTGCTTCATGTGTGTTTGCAACAACTTTATGCCAAAGTAGTGTCTGGAAACAATCTTTATTCAGATCTGATTGGCATGTACTCTTGATGTTCCTCTACAGAATTAGTCTTTTTCCAGTGGTTGTCTGGAAGGTTTCTCTAACAAAGTTCCCCTCTGCTGCAGAGGCTTACAACATTGCAAAAAAAAAGTCTGCTGTGTTCCTGGGACATACTATATGTGTGGCTTTTGTTGTTTAGATGTAGCTCTTATATTTGCTGTAGGACTTGAGAATGAACTCTGTGGCCTACGATGTTTCAGTTGTACGTAGAATACATATTGTGTGCACCTCCTAAAATACTTCTTGCATGGTTTTCTGCAATGGCTGGGATTTGGACTTCTTGTACAGTGTCCTTTCCAAACCTGTACTCTGGTGTTCTCTTACAAATGGCTAGGAGACCAATGATTTCGAGTGTGCTCCTAGTTCTGCCACAGGCTTCATGCATGACACTTGAACTTGCACTCATCCATACTACCTGCTTACTAGTCGTTTGTCTACTAGGTATCTCTGTCGTATTTGGACTTCTGCCACATATTCTGAAGGGGTATTTATGACCACCTGTTTGAGACATGAACCATGTTTTCTTAATTTTTTCCAAGTCTTTGTGGAAAATAAGAGGTAAGAAAACTAAAAAAAAAAAACTTTTGGTCCCTCTTTTCTGTCTTTGAGGATATTTGCTTCCAAAAATTTCATTGATGCAAGCCTAAAGTCAACTGACAGGGTTTTGCATGCCTGCAGCATAACAAACTTCATGTGCACCACTGTCCCCAGAAATCAGCGTTTACCACTGGCTTTATCTGAGACTAAATTACACTAGTACCTGTCCCATTGGGTTTAGGTGGTGCCATAGTATTATGTTGGGTTGGTAGTATTACTACAGTTAAAGCTCCACCACTATAGCAACTTGATAATGTTTTTCTGAGTGCTTTTTTTAATTATTGGTTGATTAATTGGATGACTGATATTTTATTACAAATTTGGAATTAATACTGACTCTATGCCAGTCCTAGGCGTAGTGATGCCTCTTAGAGATATTTCTCCATGTTTTACTTTAGAGCTGAAGAGACAAAGCTAATGTGTCAAGAAAGTCACTAAAAAGTTGGAGTTTTGTTAAATTCACAGTGAAGAATAAGACTGTTGAAATCCTCTGTGAAAAAACACGAATCTGTGGCTCCATGTATGCCAGGGAATGCATTCGAGACTAATGCACGGAAGGCCAAGGGAGATACAGCACAAAGTAGTCCCCATAGGCGAGTCTGAGACAAGTATGCAATGCTTCAACAAATAAGTAGCCTTTCCAGAAGACGGGGAAGAAGCCAGTGGGCCAAGTGGCAAGAAACCAGATGACTTTGTATCAGGTTCCTTGTATCTGAAAGAAGCCATACAGAGATTACTTTGAGTTTCTAAAATCGCTCAGTGAATTTCACTCAACACAAAAATACACAGGCCAAGACGAGAAACAGTAACTCTTGCAATGATTTCCTTACTCCCGATTTCTTACCATTTTGGAACATTCTTCTTTAGTCAATGGTCTGGCCCAGCATATTCTGTGTGACTCTTCCAAACCATCTGTCTTCCAAACCTTTTACTGCCTTCAGCTCAGCTCATCATCTGTTACATATGTTGATCTAACAGCCAAACCTCTCTGCTCTGGTATGAAAGCAGGTTTATTTCTTCCCTTCTTTCGCCTAGGATTTCCCATGCGTCTCTGTGAATCCCTGTTCCAACACCTTGATTTCTTTGCTCTTTTTTTTTTTCAATGAGGAAGTTACTGCAAAGTATCCCGTTGTGAATTTATAGCACAGTCATTCTTCTACACTAAATCTCTCACAGTGCGGGTGTTTTAAGGACAGAGACAGATAATTTCTTTTTACTGCAGCCGTGCCGGAGGAAGTGGTTTTACCCCTAGGTACCAAAAATTTTTACCTGTTCCTCTGAATGAGGTGCTTTCATGACTATGTCTTAGTCTGCTCCTGGCAAAATGAACACAATTGGTTTATGTTTAAAATGTATTTTTTGGCAATTCAACCAGCAGATCTGGTGATGGCAGCTGGGACAGCAGTCTGAGAAGGGGCAAGCCTCTGTCCTTACGGTATGGTTAGATGAAATGGCATAACCCAATTTCGTGGTTTACTGCAGCTAAGAGGGGTAGTCCTCCTCTCTTCAGCCCTCAGTTTCTGCTCTCTCACTCCCACCTAACCTACATGCTGCCAGTGACCCCCTTCCAGGTGAGACAACTGCCCCTCCGACTGCAGAGTGAGCCGATTCAGCAAACTAAGCCAGCAGCAAACTTACCCCCCAAAAAAGTCAACAGTTTTTTGTTGGCTTAACAAACTCCACTGACTCACTTGGAGGTCAAATGAGTGCCAGAGCTGTGCAATGGAGAGGATGAGACCACACAGCTTGAAGGGCTGGAAAAAAGTGGGAAAACAGGGCCTGAAGAATGGGACTGCCCCTTTTGGCAGCAGCAAACTGTTAGAGCAGCTCAAGTGTCTGGCTGAGCTGCACCCTTACTGTGCACAAAGGATGCCCATATGAGAAAGAGCGCAGTAGTTAGTGTGCTGTAAAGTCACACCCCTGCGTACTTTGCAGTAACTTCACTTGATCCATAAGTCTTTTGTTCTCTGTTTGTTCTTCAAATTCCCTCCCTGAAGGCAGGTAAGGGAAGTAGCTTCAGCTAATCTCCTTAGCATACCTATTGTCTGGCTAAAGTACAGGCATTATGTTCAACAAGCCTCCATTGTAACCAGTCTGGGAGAGAGAAGACACAATCCATGTGAGCTGGATACCCATTTGCCAGGGCATTCAGAAGTACAGCAAACCTGCAAGGTCGTCGCACCAACCAGAGCTCCTAAATCTTACCCATTCACCCCATCGCTGCAGTAGGTCAGAGTTCAAATTACTAGACGTTGATTAGGTGGGAGAGAGGTTTGCCAGATAACTTCTTCTGGCTGAATGCACATACATTGCACAGCAGAACATGTCAGGCCCCTTATCTAATTAATTCTGTAATTAACAGACATTGCCCAGTTTTGGAGAGATCAGCCTTTTTGTGAGCACAAGTAATGGCAGTGGTTGGGACAAAAAATGTGGTTTTGAATTAAATTTTCAGTGACCAGTTTTGACCTTACTCCCTCTAGTAATTAGCAAGAATATTCTACTAGAATCAATGGCTTAACAACACTAAAGACAGCTTCAGGATATGACTATTAGGCTGTAAACAACCATTGCAGATGAAACAGAGTTATTTTCTAAGTCTATTGTGACTTGTTTATCACTGTACTCGCATGCCTTTTTCCAGAAGCTACTAAACTACACCTCTTCCAGTATGAGCCCCCTCTAACTCACTTCTGCCTAATGGTCTTCAACGACTTAAACACTGGGGAATATACTTTTGCTAATTTGTCTCATTTTGGTTGGAATCGTCCAGGGAGTGCTCAGGTCAGGGAGAATATGATGTACTGTCCCCAGGCAATGATGGGCAGTGCCTCTTCCACTGGCACTGCGATTTGCAGAGTAAATATCTACCTCTACCGCTCGTCTCCCAGTGATGTCTTCAGAGTAAGAAACTTTTAAGGAGCAATTAGATATATATTGGATAAGCCATCAAAACATGATTTCATTTTAACGATTTGTATCTGCAAGGGGATGTAAATTAGTAACGGCTTATCAAACTTTACAGCTGAAGTTATTAAAAAAGACCTCTGAATAGTAGATGATTAAAAAAATTACATATATGTATGTATATACATATACTCACACACATGCACATACGCACATTACTGCAGGAAGAGCTAAAATCAGTTTGGGATTTTCTGTCTCTCGTAAAAGAAATGGCTCACATATGCTGTCCAGCTTGAAAGTTTCCAAGAGAGCTGATTGCCAGCAATTATTTCATATATTATGGTACATTCTTTCACTTATATTTGGTTTTGTTCATATGGACTGCTCAGTGCAATAGAAAGGTTTGTAGAGGGTTGGAATTCCTATATCCCTCCTGAAAGCTTGCTATTAACAGAGGCTGCTTAAAAGTACTTTCCATAGCTGCTGGCTGCTCCTCAAATGCATAAAAACAAGCTTTCTTGGGGGGAGGGGGGCGGGGGGGAAATCTTAAAAATAAAGCAAAAAGAAAAAACATAGGAGAGGACACTAAATTTCCTCATTCTGAGTAGGAGGTATAATGTCTTTATAAAGTAATAAATAAAAGAAAAACAATTACTGGTGCCTTATCTGAACCTTGCAGCTGTACTTCCCCCTTTTGCATTAGAAGTGTGTGTTCTAAGGTTACAAAAAACTATGAAAATTGCATCTTAAGAGGAGTTTTATTCTTTTTCCTAGGATTTGATTGAAACAGACAGCTACATTTTGTGTATATATAATTAGGCAGTAAAATAGGCTTTGAAGGCAGATTTCTGTTTAGTATGTGAGTCACATGCACAACAGTCTTTCATTCAGCAACTAAAGACTGATCTTTTTAATGCCTCAACTCGCTCAACATGTTTTCTGAATGCTACATCTTGCAGGAAAGAAAAAAAAAAAAAAAAAAGAGAGAAGGAAAAAAAAAGAAGAAAAGGCTTTTAAGCCATATTTCTCTCTTTCTTTCTGGTTTTCCTCATTTCCCCAAATGAAATGAAAAACAATCTGAAAAGCTAATCTAGCTAGTCTGTGGTGATTTAACCTTATGACAAACTGATTTTTATCGTCTTTCTTTCCAGATTGTTGTTCAGGGCAGCACTGAATGCTGCACCAGCTCTAGGCGTATCTAATCCCTCTCATAAAAGGCCATTGTGGTAGTAAAACTGAGACCAATGGCTTTTTCATTCTCCACCTCTCAGCTCTCCAAAGTAATGGCAATGGGGTCTCCTCTTCATGTTTTTCTTTTCAGATGCATAGTTTCTCCTTTTAATAAGACTAAAATAGAGAGAAATAAAAGAAACACAATCACATTTTCCTCAAAGCTCTTTCTATAAATACCTTCTGGAGAACTGAACTTAGGAACAATTATCTGCAATCTGCGTTGTTGTGACACTGTGTGTGAATACAGCAGTGTATCCTTGGAAGTTTCTGATCATTCTGAAGTATGTGAACATGTTAAAATGTTGGGCAGCTAATACTTAGGCCTTCATATTTTCTGCTTAGGGTCACACTCTGGCATTCTTCCTCACCCTGAAGCCTGTGGAACTAAGGATGTGCTAAGGGTAGTGCTCAACACTGGCGCAGTTCTCAAACCTACTCTTTGCAAAGTAATCATGTAGAAGCCATTGTCCACTTATTTGTGCATTTGCAATGCGTTCTTGTCAACAATATTTTCACCCGAAAAAGACAAATTATAACCCAGTTTTTTTAAAAAGAACAAGTAAGAAGAGCAGACAGCAAATATTCTCCTGAAAAAGTGCACTTTCCTTTTTTTTCCCCAAAAAGTCTTGACCGCAGTGCTAGATGTTTTCATTTATAATACGCTAACAGATTATATTTCAGAACTAGTCCACCATTTTGAACAGCAGTACAAGAGAAAGTTGGTCTGTATTTGATTACAAATTTTTATTTGACCTCAGAGGAATGCTTTTAACCAGCAAAATACAGAGTACTAGATAAAAAGATTTACAGCTAGAAATAGTTCACACAAATTAATTTCTCCAAATAAAAACAGTGCATTTTAATACTTCTTATTAATATCAGTGTACTTACAGATATTTTTTAATATCACCATTAAAATTAAAACCCAGCAACACTGTTTAAAAGCTATAAAACTTTGCTTTGGGCAAAATTTTAACGTAAGTGTTTTAACTCTGAGGGCACTACATTTGTGCGCTTATAATTACAGGAGTGTAAAATGAAAAAGCAAAATTTTATAATAAAAATTCTATAATTTATTTCTACATTTCAAATCTGGAGAGAAAGGGAAGGAGGAGTATGTGCTGTGCAAAATACTATTACGTGGTCCAGAGTATAGAATAATTCATAAGTATCCTTGCCTTTTAAGTACAATTCAGAATCTTCTGTTGGGCATTCTTGATGAATATGAGCTAGAATACACCCTGTAGAAGCAATGATCCTCACAGCATTTCTTCCAGGTTCTTTCATAGTACTTTTACGGGAAGGTGGTTGAAAAAAATAGCACTTCTGAGTCCAGGACATCACAGAAAACCTTAGGCTCCAGAAGGATCCCTGTTCATCTCCTAAGGACTCAAGACTTCTTTAACTAAAATTACAAAATGTGTAATGTAATGCACCAGGTCTTTTTTCACATCCCTGTGGCTGTTCAGGGAATAAGACAAAAAGTCTGCTGCCATCCCCACTTAAAGGGTTTGAAAGCACAGAGCATTTTTACATAAGGTAGGTAAAGCTGAGACCTGAGTGTGACTCTGGACTATCTTTCTTTTCCCTAGTCCCAAAGAAGAGAGCAGTTTCAGTCACTGAAAGGTCTCCTTTAATAGCAGTTATTTGTAATACACATGTCTAAATCTAATGCAGATGTTCTTAATTGCATTACACTTGATTTCAATATGCTTAACAAACACAGTCCTCAGGGCACACTGTATGGTAAGTAATCACTGTTAACACAAAATTACAAGTGAGGAAGCAGAAGCACTGGGATAAGAAGACCCACAGGTTTCAAAGTCCAGGTTGTGCAGAGGCTCACCAGCTAAACAGATCACCTCTGCCTTCTGTCTGACACCAACAGTGCCAGCTTTAGCACGTCACTGCTCTAAAACAGAGACGTAAGCAATGTGCTCAGTTTAGCTACAATCATAACTTTCTTTTCTAATAAGAAGAATGGTCAACCAGTGAAGATGATGTCTGTCATTTTCTTGTATCACAGTTGTGGTGTGTAACCAGCTAAGATTCACGGCCTCTGCTGTGGCACAACTCCTAGATGTTGAACCAAGGAGCAGAGCAAGACTATTGGAGTGTTGTACACATACCACATATTAACAGATTAAGACATCACCAAAATTGTTTTGAACGTTGTATAAAGTTTTCTGGATTCTCTGGTGATTTATTGCCTTTTGCGGGAAATTCTCACAACATTAATTTTTTTTTTGTGACTTTATATTCCTTACTGCTGGAACCTAAACCTACGCATTCCTTGGAAGTTTTTTTCTCTTGCCATTTTCTTCTTTATTTATCAGGCTTATTCTCTTTTTACATTAAACTTTTGCAACTGTATCTATGCAGAAAGTATCTAAAGGCTGGATTTGTCTTCTCCTCAAACACCAAGAACACAGTTCTGCAACGTTTCAGGTAGCTCTACAGAGAATGTAAGCCTTGCTAGTGAGTAATGTCCCATCTGATCCAGGCTCCCTTTCCACTAAAAAACATAGCTGCATTACTTTTGGCTGAGGAATTAAGGATGTTTTTACATCCATGCATTGTTTTAGTTACCATTTCAAGGCAAGATGGCCAAGTCACAGACAGAAGTACCATGAACTTCCCAAGGTCACATAATAATTGTGAGACAGCTGAGAACAAACTGCCCCAATTTGCCATCCTCTGCACTAATGAGATCATTCTTCCCCTTTTGTATATACACTGATCTCTTTTCTGTTTCCCTCTCTTTCTTTCCTACTGTCTGGTTCTCTGTCTCCTCATGCTTCTTTTCCAGCAGGTCCCTTCTTGTGCCGTTGAGAGTACGAAGACCTCTCTGTGTTTCTCTCCTCCTGCCCCAGTACAGCAAAGGAAACAAGATAGCAACAAGGACAAACAGGAAAGCAAGAGGCCACAGTTGCCTGCGCTGTTACACACAGAGAAGCTTTTAGGGATACTCTCTTCACTTGTAGCTCCAGTGGCCCACATACTTCATTTGTTAAAACGCCTCTTGGCCTGATTATCAAGATCTCAGGCATTCATTTTGTTCCAGAGCATTTACTTTCTCCTTCCACACCTCTGCAGTTTTTAAATCCACCAGACGTCAACTCCCAAACATACTCCAACAGCTTCTTTGGTGAGTTTTCAGGGTAATTCCTCTTCAAAATCCTTTCTGTCAAAAATGTAGCAGCATGCTTCCTCATTCCTCCCCTGAGGATGATATACCTAACCTTGGCTTTGAACACTTTCACAGATTCACTCCTCACTTCACCAGCCATTACACACTCTGCTTCTTAGTCGCCTTTATCTTACTCCTACTATGTGCTATCTGATCTTATCTCCAGCCTATTCCTTCCGCTCCTCCAGCATCATGCTTCTTGCTCTCCTTTCACATTGGACAACAAATCCCTCTCACCCCTGCTTCCGCTGCAGACTCCTTACATCTCACTGGCTACTTCTCTGCAAATTCAATTTCAAGACTCATCTTCCCCCTCCCTGGCCCATGACTCTAGCCTTCTCTCTAATAAAACAATCCAATCCTGTTCCCTAAGCTTCAGCTTCATTTCCCCATGCTCATTTGCTCTCTCTGAAAATCTGAAGTATGGCACCCAGCCACTGGCCTTTTGTACGTTTTTCACCTTAGCACTACCATAATGTCGATGCTGCCCGACTAAAATACTGAATCTGCATCCATCATTTCTATTACAAATTATAACTGACTGCGAAACATTAAGCTATTTTGTATGAAAGTAGCTGTAAAAAATACACTGTGTAATAGAGTACTAAGGCTATGACAAAAGGCTGTAACAGATTTAAACATGTATTGCCTGTTTCTCATCGCACACAGTCTATTAAGCAAGAAATACATGTTTTTAACATTATCTGAATGTTTACGCAATGCACTATATAAATAAGCTGTTTTTCAAACTACTTGAGGAGAAATTGAGTATCTATGCAGTGAACTGAGGGCTATATTCATGTCTGGGTAAAAGGTTTGCAGTTCAAACTCTACAGCAGAACTTTGCAGAACCATTAAGTTACGAAATGGAAAAGACTTACTAGGTCATTCAGTCCATTCTAATGCCCAAATGGAGTAATTCCCCATAGTATTTATTTTTAGTGGTTTTTCCAGCCTAATTTTCAAGTCCTGTGCAACAGGACTTAAGAACTTCCTTTGCAACATTATTTATTTCACTGATTAGCACATTTCACTGTTACGATGTTTTTTAAATCCTCAATTGTTGTGTTTTTTTTGTTTTTTTTGTGTGGTGTTTTTTTTTTTTTTTAATCCCCTGTGCTCTCATAAAGATAGTCTCTACCCTGGCTACCTTTTACACTCTCTCCCTACCCCCAAATAAATGCACATACACACACAGAGGCTTTCATAAATCATTGCCTCTAGTTGCCAGTTGCCAGGCCATTTTTGCTGCTCTTCTATAAACACCACAGTGGTACTTTGTTTCCATATATAACCTATATTTGTGTACTAAAGCGTCACAGACGCTGACCTTTAGATTAGGTATCAAACTGAGACTCCTTGTGAATATGCAGGTAAATGCAAAAGAGCCTATGGACCATTCTAAAGAAGAAGAAAACATTTTTAGCATTGCTAGAAAAAACAAAAAAGTTTTACCTAACGTAAGTATCTGCCAAGTGTATAATGACTCCTCTGTACGTTTGTATCACCAGTTCCCACACTCTGCTCTATGGATCGCTGGCAGTCTGCAATGCTGTAATAAATGATCCACAAATAATCTGCAAAGCCAGTAGTTTGTGCACACCAATTAAAAGTTTGTCCACAAGACTGTGGGATAGGCTGTGATAAATTCTGAGTGTTGTAAGGATGTGCTAATACAAAATTTTCGGATCAATATGATAATTTCCAATGTACTGCTTTCAAATCTGCCGTGAGAAACCCTTTACGTGCAAAATGTTGTATATGGGAGAAATGCCACTCATTGTTTACCTAATTAATCTGGAAAGTAAGTTCTCAGGAGAAATCGATTTTTGCCCTCTCTTCAGTGCAAAGTTCAAGAAAAAAGAATGATGGTTTTAATCTCTGCAGATAGGCTGTGTGTAATACTGAGACTGCACATGCACATACGTCTGCTCCTGCAACTGAAACGCAGGAAAAAAGGTGCAGTTGGATGAGGTCGACTGAGAGAAGGTAATTAAGGCTCAGCTGAAAACGACGGCAGGACTACGTGGCATTTTCAGGCATTAATAAATTTAACACCAACGGTCTTAAAGTTCGTCCTATTAGGAAGACACGGGCATCGGCGAGGATTGAAAAAAGCGCTTCCCGAAGTTGTCCGTGAATAAGTCCTTGCCGTAGTCTTTATTTTCCCACAGAGGCCTGCCCCTGGATACAGGTGCCCTTGGCCCTCAGGGAACACGGCGCAAGGGGAGACGCGCCCG
>NW_009616267.1:0-8058 GCF_000690535.1 Cariama cristata
CCTCGGTTCCCATTTCTTGAGTCCAGAGTTTTTTGTAAGTCAAATCTTGTCTTCATGAGAAATAATTTCCAGATAGACTGCGAAAATGGAAGATGGGAAAGAATTTTAAGAAGTCGTTCAGAAAAACGTTGTTTATTAGAAGAGCTTATTTAGATAAACGTATACAGAGATGCAACTATAAAATAGCACCAAAGCATCACAAAGGGAGTATCTGAAAATACCTTTAGTAGCATAACTTAATGCCAGCAGTCAAGCAAATTAGAAGAAAATAGTCTGAAATAATTTCCATTATTTTAACATCTCTTATGATTTTCAAATGCTCAAGAAGAAAAGAAAGGAACTTTGACAAGGGGAGCAATTGGAAAACAGATTTACAATGTGGCATCATTGGCAACAAACTAATATTCCCAGCCTGAAAATGATCCTGGTCATTCAGTTAAGTAATTTCCCTCAGAATCCAAATAGTGAATAACGTTTGGCTAAATTTGACAGTCAGAGGAAATCCTAGGGCATTATGACAAGAAGTGAATTCCAGAGAAAGGAAGTAACTGTAACAATCAAAGTAATCTTGCTTACGTGCCGGTCAGATTCCAGGAATTAAAACCAAAACAAAACCCAGGCTGTGTAAAGTTCCCATTGTACCTTTAGTACTGATAAGGAGAGGGCCTGAAAGCTGCTGTGTGTATGTCTTTGTTTTGCTTGAATACGTTTTACCTTTTTCAGCTTTTATTGTCTCACTTCCACACCCTTGTAAGTGTTTATACATGAAAACTATACGGCAAGTTTGTTTCCATTCCTTAAAATGAGTTTTACTACTATATAAAGGTCTCATGAGTCTCTCTTGTAATGCTGAGCACTACATGGTCATGTAAGAGCTGATCATGATTTCTTGTGATATTGGTGTAGGATACATGAAAAGACAGCAACATCAAAGATTTTAAATTTGGACACAGAGATGCAATTATTTCACTTCATAGCTTTCATTGGTGCTAAGTGTCAGCAGTCCCCATTGATGGGGTTCCACAAAAGGACAGAGATGCCAAACAACTGAGAGCAGCAGTGCCTGACTTTGAGGCAGAAGCACCACCTCAGGTGAGATGTACCCTAATAACACCTTGGGAGAATGGTGCTGGAATTGAGAGCAACCAACATGATCTAGCTCTTCCCAAAACAAAGTACTGCTAGTTCTTCCCTGAAGCTTGCACCCAGTTGCTGCCCATGACATGGAAGCCTCACCTGCCAGAGAGGAAAGTGTTGCTTTCTGTGGTATACTGACTGACAGCCTTGACACTCTGCTTTTTCTTTCAGAAAATGGTTAGATACCTCTCCTTTCTAGCATAACCTGGATGGAAGAGGAAGATGACTCCCATCCTTTAAGCCCCCATGGGTTAGAGTGTTCTTGTAGGATTTGGAACACCTACTTTTAATTGCTGCTTTCCTAAGGAGCCCTCAACAAAACAGTACTACTTCTTGGGAAAATGCCTTAAGTAGACAGTACTTCCACCTTTTGCAGATGGGCTGTTTGGCATATGTGGGGCATTGGATGTGTTTTTTCAGTTTCCTGTTTTAACATCCTTCCTCTTTTCATGAATGTTTAAGCCATCAGAATGTGAGAGAGGGAGAAAATAACTCTTCAGGCTAATGGTTACTACACTTGTCTAAGAGGAAGATCTGTTCATGTGTGTGTTTATGTATTTCATATAAAACCCTAGTTTGGGTATTTTTTCCCCATTTTATCCTACAATGTAAAAATAAATTCAGTTATTGGATCACAACCTGGAACTCCATGCTTCCTGAGTTCCACAGTATTCTACTAGTCTTAAAACACTACTGAGTTACTCCCTTTCTTGAAATTCTCTTTCTCTGCACCCTGTAGGCCTATAATGTGGTGTCCTGAACAAACTCTTGACATTTTTTTTGGCATCCTAGAAGGAACAGGCATGCAGGTGTTGACAATTGAATCTTGGAGATTTTAAGAGATTACCACATGCAGGCTGTCTGCCCTGTCTTTATTGGAACCTTCAATACCTGGTTCTGGTAGGAAATGTAGTCCCTCTCTACAGCTGCTATTCAGAGCCTAAAACATTGTCAGGGATTTGGGTTCAGGATAAACTGATACACCTGGCTCAGGTAAGGAGAGCCATACCTAGCTTGTGGGCTTAGTTACAAACTAGATATGGACCTAGAGAGCTCTGCAGGTATATTCAAAGAATGTATGGTTTGTAGAGATACCCTAGCTCATTCTGATAAAATCTGTTGCAAACAGCTGAGGAATCAACATATTTACTTCTGCCACCTGTGCTGCAGGAACAGTATCTTCCTTCAGAAGTGTAGGGTAGACAGCAGGGATGGTCGCTTCTAAAAGTACTGAAGTATAAGTCACAAGAGAATCTACAGAATCGTCTCAGGGTGAAAAAGAAATTGAAGCATGCCATGTTCTCTCATCTCTGACAGTTAAGAAGAAGGTGGGTGACCAATGCACCAGCAGGTATGGTGAAGACCGTACTTTGCCTACTGCCTGATCTTCAGCCTTGCTTATAACATGTCCAAAAAGAAAGAACATTTTACAGCATTGTACTGTTGGATATAAACAGACCCTGGAACATCCCTGCCTATGATCAGAAGTAGAATTTATATGGACAACTTCAATCCTGCTACTTGGTAATAATTTGAGTGAGGGCTTTGAGGATTTCTGATTAAGGTTTCCTGAAGTGGGAGACAAATAAGACTAATGGTTAGAAGTGCTGTAGTTCTAGCCCTTTATCTCTGTCTAGACATTTGTCTACCTAAATCTTGATCATGTAGCTGTAAAGTTTTGCAGCAAGGTACTACATTTGAATACACTGTAAAATTGGGCGAGAAGCTTGAGATCTGTAGGTTGAATAACTAGATGCTGCAGCACAGTTGCTGTTACTAACTCTGTACTAACTTTGCTTCTGTGTCAGGTTTATCTGTGAAGAAATTAATCTTAAGATTTTGTTTCTCGTCATTAGACTTTTCTTGAAAAGCTTGAGGAAAACCAAAAGCATTGAAAGTGGGTGGAATCTTTAGCATTTTTACGGTCGCTTTGCAGAAACATCGTAGGTTTAGCACAGTTTAGTATGGTTTAGAATGGCTTGATAGATAATGTGAATTTTTATTTTGTTTGTTGACCTTGCCATTAAGGTGTGCTTTAATTTTAAGGAATATATGATTGTCCTAAAATATTTGCATTTTAAAGCAATCCTTTGAATACCGCTTACCAATATCTAGTGTAACCATTGGGAGTGCTTCCAGTATTCCTTCCTTGATGCTGGCAAGTCTTGGACCATATCCTTAAAGACTTAACACTTACAAAAAAAAACCCCACAAACCAAAACAAACAAAAAACCCAAACAACCCCCCCCCAAATTATATTAATCTAAAGGTTTATAGTATAATTAAGAAAATAAAATATTTTTATATAGAGAATAATAGCTTATAACCAAAGTGCTTCTAAGCTGACTCCCAGTACTGCTTTCTGACTGTATGGGAAGGTAGGGTTTCAACCAAAGGCTTTGGAGTCAAAGATTTAACAAAGACAACCCAAAAATGCCTCCGTAAGTCAGTTTATATCACTGTGAAAACACGGTAAAACAAATAAACACATTTTGATAGCATGTGTAATCCCAATAATGTACTACCCATGTTGGAATTCATTCATATTTAGTTCTATAATACATTGAGTTATATAGGTCACATCTTGTGTCACTGTGTGTATGTATACAGTATTCCCCTGCCCACTCATGATTATGTAACTGCAGCATATATTTGTATAAAACAGCTATTTTATGAATATTATGTATTTATGTCATCTTTTAATGCAGTTAAACAGCAAGAAATGAAGAATTCTGGCAAAGTATTACCAGTCACAACTCTGCAGAAGTCCAACTAACACTTTGAAGAATAGCAGCAATCCTAGAATCAGATTTTCAAAACAGATGTGCGTGAAGATCTGAAGGTAAATTTGATTTAACATTTATTAATATAGTGAAAAGACATATAAGAAAAGAGCAGAATGTGTCATTTGAAATAAACATTATTAAATTTTACCTCTGTTTAATAGTCAAAGCTTGTTTTACTAAAATAGGTAAGGGCATTTGTTTGTGTGTGAATCTATAGCTTCTGTGCCAACATTAACAACTGTGAGCTTAGTTTGATAATAACCAGGCAAAGATTATAAAATCAGTAGTGCCAGCTGCCTGGCCTGTGTACAATCAGGCTTTCACGAAAAATCTGGGGACTGGATTTGACAAAAGCAGAAAGCAGCTGTTCTCAACAGCACGCTTCCGCTCAGAAACTACAGCTGAGTGAGAATTAATGCTCCTTTTCACATTAGTGCACTCTTCCACTGATCCTCATAGCAGCTGTTGCTGTGCTTCCCCTAAATACTTAAACTGGAGTTGTGTTAGGACTGCATGCAGCAATTGGCAAAACATTCAGTAGGTAAAAGTCCTGAAATTCCAGGGAAATGGACTAGGTAAATCATGTGTTGGTTTTGTGATCTTTGTTCTTTCAGTACCATACTTCCTGGAGCCATAGTGGGTTGGTTTGGTATGCAGGCAGGATAATAATTTGGTCCCACACCCCAGATGTGTATCTTAGAAGATGATGTCTGTCTTATACTTGGAGGAAGATTGTATGGAAAATTCTATAGGCTGTAACTAGCCCCTCTGGAAATAAACATTAAAGTTTTGGGGCATTCTTCCTTTTACTGTGCAATGATCATTTAATGACTGGAGGTATATTTGCAGCTGTAACAGTTCCCTCCTGATGACTGTGAGAAAGTCATTTTATCACATGGTACTACAGTTTCTCCGAAGGTGGCGTAGGAATAATTAAACCTGTCTTCTCGATAGAACACCATGAAGTTTGTGTAGGAAGCTGGAAGCTGAAATTATTTTAGGAGCGTTGGGAAGACCATCTTGAGGAACAAAGCTTATATGGTCTGATTTTAACTATTGCACCTTTTCTAGTTAGTCTGAACTGGCATGTGGCAGTTGTGGCAGTGACTGGGACCCCAGCCCACATAGCTTTTGAGCGTATATACTGTTAGTGTAAACATAATCATTGAAATCAGTCAAACGTCTTACCCTGTCACTTTGCACTTGCTTGTCAGGAAGCATGAAAGGGCAAATTTTGTCTATCTTTTGCAGAGATGTTCGGGGGAGTGCTGAATCCTGCGTTACTTGAACTGAGTTCTTCAGAGCTTTTATTGTAGACAGAGCTCAGTAAACTGAAGCTCCCAATTCAAATAAATCTTCTTCATGCTCCTATAGTAAGAGCCAACCTTAAGTACTAAATTCAACCTTCGACTATTCATGTTTGATTGTACTTTTAATTATGCATTATTATCAGAGCGTTCCGGAGAGAGATGCTTTGATCTGAACTGATTTTTGGAACATTTGGGAAAACTGGAAGTGTTGTTCGAGCCCACTAGATGTCAGTCGCGCCACACAATAGAGTTCTGCAGCTCTGCTCTGGTCGCTACGCAGGTAGGACTGGGTGTCTTCAGAGTAACGGATGAGTTGTCTTGGATCATGGAGATTGGCTATGTAAGGTCTGTCATATTTTAAATAACTCTAGGAAATAGTTCCAGGAACAGTGCTGCAACCCATTTATTTTGATTGTATGATGTAGTTCCTACCGAACAATTTATATGCAGCAGAAATACTTTAGGGAATAAGAAGACACATCAGAAGCAATTAAAAGGAAATATTTCTGAATAAATGGACATTCAGTGACCTAAAAACTATTAAAGGGAACTGATATCAGCAAATAATGCTTTGATTTCTGACTCTCTTCTCCTTTGGAGTCTTTCTTCTCTAAAATGTGACAGCTATTCTGACCTTGATATGAAATGAAATTACAACATTTATTATTGCTTGTGGAAATGGAATTTTAGATCTGAAAACACATCCAATAGTAAGGTTCATTAAGAGATGGTTCATTTGCAGTACAGGAACCCACAAAAAATGAGAAACCTAGATAAAGAAAAAGCAGAACTTGTGGAAAGTATAGAAATAGGAAAGGAAATGTAGGGGAATTCCATTAAAATATTAAAAAGTCGGTGGCGTTAAAATGTAAAAGGTGAGGTAGAACAAAGGACAAAAATTGATGTTGCAGATGTAAAGACAGAAGAAAACTTCAGGTGATTATTCAACATTTCCATAGATTTGCTGGTGTATGCAGGAAAACCACAGAATCGTAGAACAGCCCAGGCTGGAAGGGACCTCAAAAGATCATCTGGTCCGACCTTTCATGGAAAAGGGAGCCTAGATGCGATTACCTAGCACTCTGTCCAGTTCTGTCTTGAAAACCTGCAGTGATGGGGACTCTACCATGTCCCTGGGGAAGTTTTGCAGTAATTGATTGCTCTCACTGTAAAAAAATTTCTTTCTTGTATCAAGATGAAACCTCTCCTAGTGCAACTAGTACCCGTTGCCCCTTTGTCTTCTCCAGGTGTCTCCTTGTGAAGAGAGAGCCTCCATCCTCTTTGTAGCTGCCCTTTAAGTGTTGGAATACTGTGATGAGGTCCCCGCTGAGCCTTCTCTTCTCCAGAGAGAAGAAACCTAACCCCTTCGGTCTTTCCTCATTGGACAGGTGCTCCAGCCTTTTGATCATCTTCATGACCCTCCTTTTGGACCCTCTCCAGTCTGTCCACATCTTTTTTGAATTGTGGGGACTGGAACTGGACACAGTACTCTAGGTGCAGCTTGACAGGTGCTGAGTAGAGTGGGATGATGTCTCTGCTAGTAATGCTCCAGCAGACGCAGCCTAGGATCTGGTTTGCCTTTGTTGCTGCAGCGGCACACTGCTGACTAATGTTCAGCTGGTTCTCCACCCAGGTCCCGTTCAGCAAGGCAGCTCCCCAGCCAGAGCCCAGCCTGTACTGGGCCCTTTGGTTCTGTTGTCCCAGGTGCAGGACTTTGCACTTCTCTTTGTTAAACTTCATAGTGTTCTTGCTAGCCCACTCTTCCAGCCTGGCCAGGTCTCTCTCTGAGATGGCTCTCCCTCTGACATATCCACCTCACCACCCAGTTTAATGTCATCAGCAAACTTGGTGAGGGTGCATATTATATTATATTAATTCTAAAAATTTTGTAATGGTTCTGAAGTGTAATTCCCACTACTGGAAATTGTATTAGTAGTATCAAGCTTGTAAATGAAAATACTTATGTTTGCTAGACATGGTGTATTTACTGGATAATGCTAGACTGTGAATGACATTTTGACTGTTGAATTTAACATTTTTTTCATTATTATTGTACTTTTTTCCCAGTTTTTGGAAGGCAGAGGTTAAAAGTACTTGGCTATGTAAGAAGTTTGAAGCATTCTGGTTTGAGCCAGTTGTTAATTTGCTCATCAGCAACATAAAAGTCACATAGAGCACCCTTCTCCCTGTATCCCTCACACTCCATCTCCGTTAGAAGCTTTTAAATTACTTCTTGTTATATAAAGGTTTGTTCTAGCTCCAGATTTATAGCTAGGAACATTTTCTATGTGCTCATTTGCACATACTCTGCAACTCTCATTCTGAAAGTATTTGTATACTCAACTCTTCCACACACCTATAGATATGCATATGTAAATATTTTTTGAAAAATAATTAGCCTAGAGGTACATATTTTTGTTCTCGGCTCACTAAGCCTAACTGAAAACATGTGAAAGATCCATAGGAAGTCATTGCACTGCTTGAAGATTTTTCTGATCTCTTTCCCACCTTGCCTTACTTGCTTGTTATGCGGACAATAAAAATAAGAAAAGTATCATAGTTCTTTGCCTTCTTTATTTAAGAAAAAAAACATGCTACATTGGAAAAATCTTGCAACAGAGGAGTTAAGTATTTTTATCACATAGAAACAAATGACGGTACACATACTATATTTCTGAGTATGTGCTTTCATGTTTAACATTTAATCAGTGTACATGTACTTGAATATGAGACACACTTTTGAAAATCTACATCTATAAGGCTATCAAAAAAGACAAATACATCTGTTTAAAATCAGTGCACTTATTTTTTGAATGTACAAAAAC
>NW_009616267.1:8089-22139 GCF_000690535.1 Cariama cristata
CTTTGAAACTTGTGTAGCAAAAATTACAGTAAATTCCTTTTATTTTTTAATTTTATTTTACACATGCTTTTGCATTGTTTCAATATCCAGTCTTTCCTTTTGTTTTTGTAAAACACACAGAGTTGAACTTACGATAGTACAGACAACTACTACACACAAAACTGCTATTGCCACTATTACTGTACTTTTAGCACCATCATCGTTGCTGTCATACTCTAAAGGCGTGGATGCTTTTGGAGGAATGAACCATGTGGCTTGTGCTATATTAGACACCTCTGAAATCAAGTTGGTATCATCAATAGCACGTATAGCAAAGTAGATTGTGGTGTCATTTTCTATTGTGAAATTTTCTGGTTTAATTTTAAATGATTCTTCTCTACAAGCCTCCTTAGGTATGAGATTAGAGGAACTCACAGAAGTAGCACTATCAAAGTTATTTCTTAGTTCCTGAAGATTTTCACTGCTTTTTATGATGTAGTGATCAGCTAGGGAAAAAAAGAATGCATGTTAACAACAAATTAATATAGATGTTTTAATATCCCTGCTTGTGGTGGCAGTATAGGACTTCTAGAGCCATTTTGTAAAAAAATGTGCTGATGATTGCTGTTTTACTACTGACTATTGCTCAGCATGGAGGGTTGGCAAGTTTGCTTTTAAACCTTACTTTACAGTGTCAAAGGTCTATTGCTGCTGAGTCTGGGACCTCCTTCTTTTCAGTTAAAAATTGAAATTGAATCTGCCTTAAAAATACTATTTCACCAACACCCTTAGCTTTATGCAGACCTGTGCAAAATGTAGCTGATTGAGA
Source organism: Cariama cristata (assembly GCF_000690535.1). Classification (NCBI taxonomy): domain Eukaryota; kingdom Metazoa; phylum Chordata; class Aves; order Cariamiformes; family Cariamidae; genus Cariama; species Cariama cristata. Next base: position 8,898 of record NW_009616267.1, read on the forward strand.
AACTGTGCAGTCCAAATACAAACATAAGGTGAAATGGCAATTAAAATATGTGTAGATAGCAGGAGCAGGCCTTGCATCTGATCTGTGTTCTCTCTCTCAGCATGAGGTTTTGATAGCAAAAACTGTGAAAGACACAAAATGATTCTCCCATTTCTAATCAAAGAACTGATAGTTACATTGCTATAAATGTTTGATTAATTTTGTGGGGTTCTGCTGTTTCTATTTCAAGTATGTAACTTTTCAAGACTTTCTCTTCTTCCGCCTCTCTTCTTCTTATGCGTATCTTTTCTTCTTTACATAGTAAAGAGATGTGCATGATATGCCCAGCTCCAAACCAGTGCAGGACCTGCTATCTTAAACTATAATGCAATAGCTGATCACTTTAGCTATTAAAGTTTTTGGACGCAGAGTTGCTAAATAACAATATAACTAGTTGAGAATTTTTTTTTTTATATGAGTTTTTTTTTTGTTGTGTGGCTGGTTATTAAGAATTTTAGATAAATGTAAGATTTTAATCTGAAACTGTAGATTGTATATTTTAACATACAATCTCTGGGTTATGCAAGGAAATGCTTTTCATTCCACATGAAATACATTTCATCTGGAATTAGATTTCATTTTTTCTGTACAACAACTTTAAAATTAGTATTTTGGATAGAACATTACTGCACCTCTGTAGTCCATTTACATCACTGTAAATAGACTAAAGCTTTGTATTGATTTTGGGTTTTTTATTTATGCACAGACATGGACTAAGGCTTGTTGCTAAAGTCTCTAGTGCTTGTACTATAATTTGATTTATTTGATTTGTTTATAATATTCTTTGGGTTACTTGGTTTGGGTTTTTTATAACATGAAAAATTAAGGAGAACTAAAATAGGTATCATGCAACAGGGTAACTTTCTGTTTGGTTACGTTTTCAGGTGGGAAAGATGTTGCCCTCATCCCTGAGTGGTGGTCATCAGGGTATGTCCTTTCAGATAAACATATCAACTTAATCTCACAAAAATGTAGTCTCTGACTCACCTTTTCCATTGTCGAAGTCACCTCCTGCAGCTGTCCAAGACAAGACTATTGTTTTGTTTTCTATATGAGCATGAAGGTCTGTAACTTTACAGGGTAGATAAATAGGAGCAGAATCTCCTCCTGTATTGACTACAAGAGAACTTGTTGAAATTCTGCTGAAACTTCCCAGCTTGACTTGCATTTCTTCATCAGTCAATTTAGGTCTTGGTGCATTCATATAAATTTTACCTGTTTAAAACATTTTTCAACTTTCATAGTGACAGAACTCTGAATTGTATTTTATTTTAATTTTTATTAACTCTTCTGATCCTGTAAGTTTTCTTTAGCTTATTCAAATTTAGTGGAAAGTTAGTGAAGTAAAGACAGAAAATAAGGTGATCTCAGGATTCTCAGCATAAAATTTAGGAAACCCAAAGAGCAGACTAAGTCTGAAATTTGTAAAAATTGGAAATGATGCAACCAGTAAAGCAGCTTGCAGATGTTGGTGAACCATGGCTGCAATAAGGTAGTTCTATCCATCTCTTCACCCATATTGCAGGCCTTAAGAGAGTTACTGTTATATAGGCCATAATTTGCGAGTTTTTTAGACTATTTTTATGCTGATTTTTCTAAATTTCACAAAGTATAAGTAACTGTGAGAATATTAAATTGCAATAACCAGTATTTTTTTTACTCCTTAAGATCAAAAAGTACTAAAAAACCAAGAAATATCAAAAGCTAAGTTTTCTAGCAGCATTAGTTTGTATACAAATGTTGCATGCTGAATTTATTTACCCCAAATCCCCATTTTAAAATCTCAAGAAGACTTAGAGATTTGAAATTCCTGTTGCGAGATGCTGAAATACAGACTCTGAGAAATATTTATCCTTCTCATGGCTGTAAGAGAAAATAATTTTGAGATTAAAGACAAGATTTTATGTTGTTCCCATACATAGGAAACAGTAGTTGGAGCTGGTTTGTTTTGTTTGGGCTTTTTTGTAGTGAAAATAATAGATGGAACATCTTTTAAGATCAAATGCAATTTTTGTGAATCTAAATGATCCTATTTACTAAATCTTTATACCTCCCTACATACAAATCATGCAAAGAATTGTCTGTTTCATAAACCCTCTTTACAATTTTCTCTGTAGCCTGGTATATACAAGGCTTGATTTTGCTTGAGGCTGAGTCTGGTGGTTGTATTTCTCCCACAGGCGTTCACTTTTAGACTGTATCTTCCAGTGCCTTGTAAAGAAGTAAAGTACCTTGAGTAGATTCCATCATTCTTCATCATGTCAGCACCTTGGTATAGAATTGAGAATTAGTATCTCAAACAAGATACCTGCTGGTAAACAAGGTTATTTTTGCTATTCATACTTAAACATAAAACCTGAACATTACTATGCAGAAAACCTGGCAGTGTTTTTGTAATGTGGACATCTTTAAAAATAGGAGTGGTGCCACTATGACAACCTGCCTTTCATATGTATTTTGTTAAAAAGAACCATTTTGCATTAACACCTTTAATTCAGTAAATCTCGTTACTATGTAGGACCACCAAGTTAATACTTATTGGTCATCTACTACATAAAGCGACTGTAAATTAGAAAAATGTCAGAATTTAATCTTTGGCCAGGAATTCATCAAGACAGAGTTCCTTCTCTTTAAGTGAACTTGTGCAGTTGTACCTGACTGGCTGCAGCAGATGATCTGCTGATGGCATCCAAGCTAACTATTTTAAAGCCTGGCAGCAATGTAAAAATAACCTAATGGGTTCAGAAAATATAAGATGTTTAAAAACACAAGATAACACATTGAAATCTTACGTTTTTAAGTACGACAACGTGAAAGCAAAGACAGAATGAGGAGGCACTGCTGGCTACTACTGAACTTACAAAGTTACAGGTCTACAGCAGTGGTGAAAGAAAAGGAAGAGGAGAGATGAAAAGAAATTGAGGGGTGCTGAATGCAAGGAATGTCTTGCTATTGCTCTAAGAAAGAGTATTCTTGAAAAGAAGAATAATGCACTTATTTAACATACCAAAGAGATAAAGCTAATGTTTGGTGAGCTAATGTTAAAACTGTAGTACAACTTCATAGAATATGAGATGGACTAACAAAACAGCTTGTTTTCTTTTTACCTTGCCTCTTGAGGGCAGATGATTACATGAAGTACACTTACAGAAAGTAGATATGAGCAACATACCCTCTGCCATGCACAGTTCTGCTTTCACCCTCAATAACATCACAGGAAAGAAAGGGGAACAATTTTTCAGGTGAAGGCCCATGACTTTGATTTCCTCACCCAGAAAAAGCTTTGTAGCTTGCTTCCATCCTAAGCAGTAAGGTTCTCTGTCTCCTTTTTTATTTTTCCCTTGATTTAGGGCATAGCCATGACTCAGTCCTTAGTGATAAATCTGAGGGGAGCACGCAGACTTGGATTCCAAAATGCATAAATGCAAAGGTTTTTACTATGTATATGGAACCTTACCTGCGCCATTATCAAGAAGTTCAAGGGTTACTGCTGCAGCACCATCCTTCTCTATGGTGGCTATCACAGTTGCACCAAGAACAGGCAAAAACCCTTGGCTAACCTCTGCATAAACAACTGGACTAAATGCCGTATTTGCCCTGTTCATATGAGCTGCAATGCTCACAGGAGGAACATCAGGACATGCTGGTTGAGAGGCAGGTGTTACTGATATAGCTTGAGTTGCTCTATGAACATTTTTAATACAAAACTGCCAATCACCCGCCTGCAAATAAAATAAAAAAATATAAAAAACTAGTGAAAAAGCTTCATGTTCTAACAGAGACATTTTTTCCTTTATATAATAAAAAAATAATTAAAGAAAAGCTGTACGCTAGTCTATAGGAAATGTTAATTCAGTAAATAAAAGAAAATGTTCAGTCTTTTCCTCTGCAGTGCCACTTATACTGAGTCTAGCTGTGTTTGGGTTTGAATGATCAATTGTAAAGTCTGAGCTACCATATTCTTTTCCTTTGGTGTCCCTCAGGAAAAAAAATGTCTGAGAGAGACTCCATACAATGCTGAAGAAAGTGTTCTTTCCCGCAGTTTTGTCAATAGGCACAGTAGTATTCATCCATCCAGAATGCTGAACAACAAGCTCTTCGCTTTCAAGCTGTCATTAGAGAAATAAAATTTGTCTTATTGATATTTAGTAAAGAAGCATTTAACGTATTTTCAGAGTGATTCTTCATCCATTGCACAATATTGTATCCATCCATTGCTGACTTAAAATGCATTAGTCTTGGAGGAAATTGAAAAATATTTATGCCTTTTGGAAACTAGCGTGAAAAAAGATCTCTGCATACTTATTTGTAACTCAAAACTGTATTGAGAAGATGGCATGTTTTCTAGTTCTGCAGTCTCCACCTACAGGAAAATTAAGAGCCATTTGACACAACTGTGCAATGAAAAAGACTAATAAAATCCCAGATTCACTTTATGAAATGGCTGCTTGTGTAGTAACATTGATTTTAAATGCAAAATTATGGTAAACAGAATAAGTTCCAGTAACTGTAAGTCCTTCATTTTTGTATCTAAACTATTTATCTACTTATCTAAAGCATTGTGCCAGTAAGCTGTATTTCCGCTGCAGTTTGTCTCAAAATCCTGGACGAGAGAAAGAAAATGTCTCCACCTATGACACTAAGGCTTATGAGTAATGAGAGAGACAGAAATAACAACAGAACAGAGGAGGATATATAGAAGAGAGAAGTAAACTATTTCCTTTATTCAAATTAAAATAATTTTGTGTAATTTCCTCACTCCTATTTTATAGACAATAAAGTCTGCAGTTAGAAAATAGCCTGTCATAAACTTAATTTTTTTACCTGCTTAGGTGGGACAGAAGAGTCAATTAAAGGCAATATAACAACTCAAAAAATCCCAGACCAGCTTTTCAAATCTACATTGACTGTTGCTTATAATCTACCTATCTTTGCAAGTTGTCTGTTTTGGATAAATCATAGGACTGGATCTATGTTAAAATGTTAATGAAGTGAGGAATGAGCTGCTAAATTCTATTTAACAATTGACCTAGATGAAAAGTCTAAAAATTTATACATTAAAATGATACATATGGCTTAGGAGAGAAGCTGTATTTTTAATTGTATCTTTGTTACTTAACTTAGACTGTTAAAATGCTCTAAAAGATAATGTTTCATATAAGAGTGAAGTTAACATCTTGGGGGATTTCTGCTTGCTTTTCTTCCCTAAAAGTCTCTTGGACTTTGACAATTATAAGGAATAATTTTCTTGATTTTTGTGACATGAAGAATTATATAAATTATGTAAATTATATATTTATTTCATTACAGTGAAATGTGGGAGATCACTAAAAATGTATTCGCTCCTACTTTCAAATTGAGCCACTGACAATTATGATCATTAATACCTAAATTCATTCAGTTACTGATCAACTAAAAGCATAGGAGGAAAAAGAAGTGTTGAAATTCAGACCTGAATAGATTGTTCAGAAATATCTCCACTTCCTGATGTAATTGCACTGAATGTCTCAATTAATTTACAGGGGACATCTTTATCTACAGCATAAAGCTTTAAACCTCCTGAAAGACAAGACTGAAAGAATTAGAAATACTATTTTTTACTCTAAAATTGCTAAATTTTATGTGAGTTCTGGTACTGAATGTTCCGCTGAGGTAGCGAATTTGTTATGAAATCAAAAAAGAAATGTATCTTTTTATTAATGTGTTAATGTATGTTTCATAGTAAATTCTGTCTTGTGTGATCAACTCGTTTTATCTCTCATCGGCAAAGTTTGCAAAAAAATCATTCCCTGCAGCATATCGTCAAGTACAGCATTTTTAAACTTCTCCTAGTACTTCTGGAGTCACATATTATCCCTTCAGTGAAATTCTGCTCTGAAAATACCTCTGTAGAAAAGACACAGTGGCATTCCATGGTTTTTGACTCTTAAAATCCAGATCATCTTTTTTTCCAAATGTGAAGTTTAGATCTCCTTTCATGCATACTGAGTTCAAGCAGCTCTAGTCCATTGGAGGTTCTTGTACTCAGTGCAGGTCTGCTAATGAATTCATTGTGAATATGCCTTCATACTGCTCTGCTGAAGCATCTGCAATTCCTGCCTTTGTTGCAAGTCTCTCAAACGAGGATCACACATGCCAGACATAAGCTGATTTAATAAAATGTACTATGATTGGTAGACATTTGTATTATAAAAATAATATAATTTAGTACAATTGCAGATCTTTGCTGAAGATCAGTGTCAAGAACAGCTCTGGACTAGAATGGCATGTCTGGAAATAGATCTGTTGATGGAGCACTATGGGAGAATTCCACAATTATTATATGTATGCCGTAACTAAAGAGTTGGAGCATATACTGCTTTATGCTTCTTCATCTGTATTTTGGTTTAAGTGACTGTCAAATATTTAAGAATATTTCTCAACATGTTTGAGCTTTTTGAATTACCTTCTTTAGATGGATAGTCTTATTTTTAGGCATGAATTCCTGTGAGAAATGAAACACTGCACTTGCACTAATTTCAGTAAGAGAGTAATTATCATTGGCTCACCACTGAACTGTGGAAGAGGTAAGTTATGGATAAGAAAATGCAGTATGTCATCAAAAGAATAAAAGGTTGATTTTTAAAAGCTGTTGGAGTATGCATAGAGGTTTGAAGTCTATTAATAAATCATGAGATAGCTGCCTTATTTACCCAGATAATTTTATCATCTTTCTACAGATGATCACATTGCTTAGAGCTTTATAAAAGTATTAGGATATTTTGCAAATAAGCACATATTCAGGGACATTTAGTAAACCTTGCATCCATAAGCAAGCTTAGTATCTCATGCCACAAGAAGTTGTGAAAGAAGAAACCTATGCACGGTTTTACGGGAAAAAAAAGAAAAGGAAAATTGACCTCAGCCTTGTTAAAATGACATAACATTATGCCAGCTCACATTCTTGATTCCAAAGAGCAATATTGTATTGAGGGAAGAACATCTAATTTATTGACATATTGTGACCTACATATCTACTTTAAATTTTAAAATCATTCATAACAAAAATACAATGTGAAAGTACATCTATGATACATTTTCTGCTTGGAAGAAATACACTGGCATTGTCATTCTAGGTCTGGAAGAAAGGAAGGGAAGTATATAAAACTGAGATTTTAGATGAAAAAAACCCAAGCCTGGCCTACAACTCTCAGTATTTTTAAGTGATATCATGTAGAGATTCCTAAATAAAATTACCAAGGAGAATGAGTAACCTTTTTTTCCTAAAATAATAAAGTTAATTAAAGAATTGACTGATTTTTAATTATTTTGTAACTTTTTCTGTTTCTTACAATTTTTGCTAAAAATTGCTTATAAAATGCATATTCTTACCATTGTCATGCTCCCAGAAACATCCAGTACTAAAGCTACTGCTCTGTCTTGGGTCTGCAGTAGCCTGAAGGTAGTCTCAGAGGGAGGTGCAGAAGCATTTACAACAGCCGAGTTGCGAAAGTCATCAGATTCCATAATTACCTCCCATGTGCTTTTGTGGTTGCATAACTTATTCTGCATATTTGGAGCCTCACTATTGTGAGTGGTTTTATCACAAAATTCAACCGCCTAACAAGTCAGATTGAAGCTGATAATAATTCTGAACCCAACAGTATAAGGATAAGAAAATATCTTAGAAAACAGGAAGTTTGTGGTGGAGGACAGCAGAAACGGAGGTGGTGTTCTCCAGTGAATGTCCTCTGTGCCGTGGTGCCTGGCCAGCTAGGATCTTAGAAGAGGCAAGCAAAGAAAGTGCTCCGAAAGAACTTATCTCAGATTTTACATAAGCACAAGCATGTTGTGACATGCAGAAACAAAGCTTTTAGTCTGTTGAGTACTGAGATCCTTGGAGTGACTGATTCATGGAGCTCCTACTAGATTTAAGCCTGCTAACATAGATACTATAGCTGAGCAGCTTGGAGGTCAGTACAAGTTAGCTGCCTGAATATTAACTTCTTAGGTTAAGCTGATGGTCTTGGACCAGTTCCTGTAAATTTTCTTGAGTAGAATAAGGAAACATGCAAAAGATACAAAGTAAAAACTTTGAGAGAAGCAGGAAATAATCTTTTAGATGTTTCAGGATGTCCACTGCATACTGCTGAGGGAAGACCGTGACTCATTGCTGTGGATTAACCCTGGTGGGTAGATAAGCACCACACTTCCTCCCCCACCCCCACTAGGATGGGGGAAGAGGAAAGGAGGAATAAAAGCAAAAAAACTTTAAGGTCAAGATAAAACAAAACAAAGCAAAAAATGCTTAAAAAGTGAAGGATAAGTGAAAGAAGAGAGAAGGAACAAAATAAAAAGTGATACAAAGGCAATCACCCACCACCTCCCATGTGTAGACTGATGCCCAGCCATTTCCCAAGCATAAAATGGCTAACCATCCTAAAACCCCCTCTTCTCCCTTTTATAGCTGAGTGTGACGTTAGAAGGTATAGAGTATCTCTTAGGTTAGTTCGGGTCATCTGCCTGGTTTTGTCCCCTTCCAGCCTATTCACTAGCGGGGGCAGAGTGAGAAACAGAGAAGGCCTTGATGCTCTTCAGCTAAAGCTAGAACATTAGTGTGTTATTGGTACTGTTTTGGTCAAAAATCTAAAACACAGCACCATATGATCTGTTATGAAGAAAATTAACTGTATCCTAGCCAAGCCCAGTACATGCATAAAGTTCTTGGAAAGAGCTTGCCCAAAGAAATAAGGTCAATAGTTGGAGGAATTATGATCCTGTACCACAGAGATCTAGCCTGCAAGGAGACCGTCCATCCTGCTAACCCCTCTCCTAGCACCCTCTCCCAGACACTGAAACAGTACAGAGCTGGCATAAGGAGGCCTGCCTGGTTGTCCTGGCTACTTTCAAGACAGGTGGGCTGCCACTTCTGTGTTAAGGATAGATAGACAGGCCAGATTGTTCTGCAATACAGTGTAATAGAGCTAACTAGGTAACAAAGTTCAGGTGCCAGTTTACACAAGGGGTGATCAAAAGCTACAGTTATCTTATGGACAAGGCATTTGGCAAGAATGCTTCGCTTTCATGCCTTTTGACCTCATTCTTCAAACACAGAGCAAGGAGGACACTGAGACTGCAATATATCTTACCCTTATTGACAGGAAACTGATGTCAAATGATTTCTAGTAGCTTCTTTGTCTTCCCTTTTGAACAGATTTCAATAGAACTGATAGCATCATCCGTATACTTTGAAATAGAAATTAATTAAAGAAACACCTGACTGATCATTCTGCCCAGCAGAAACAACTGACCAGACTCCAAATTTTACTAAACTCTCAGTCCAGAAAGGTATAGTAATACTTACAGAAGGTATGTATTGCAAATACATAACAGAACATGAGATATTTTGTGGTATATCTGGAATAAATATACATCCGTTTTCAGACAGCTGACCATCATATCTACAGCTTCTTGGCTCACACGTGTCTCTGCTGCAGTCTGGGAAAACAGGTATACCAGTCACACCAGCTGGACAGCTAAGGGAAGAGAAGATAGGCAGGCCTGGTTAAGAACCCATATATAGTCTGTAACTCGTTATTTATTTGAATTTTGGCTACCCAAAGCCAAATTTCTATTGACACAGCACTGTACTAGACACTGCACAAATACATAGGTAGGCTATCTCTGTGCCTGGCAGTGTCCTCAAACGAATCTAGAAATAGTTAAAATCATAAACCACTTGTGGTTTTTTGTGATCTTCCTTGTGATAATTATAGGCTGTGCAGGAAAGACATCCTGCTAGTAGTTGCAATACAAAAGACTGTATTGGTATGTCTGAGCTAGGAAAAAAGGTAAGCTTGAACTAATTCTCTACATCTATTCAGTTATTGTCTCCCTTTGTAGAAACTGGTTAAAATCACAGTGGTTTCAGTAGGCAATTTCAGTGTTGTTGATAACTGCTCTTTAATAGAATTATGTTAAATAAGTACAAAACAAATGGTGGCTGAAGTCTGCAGTTGCATATAGAGCAAAAGATTATCCAGCCCGATCTCCTGAACCTCTTACAAAACAGCACCAAAGGCAGCTGTGGTTTTATGGGCTACAGAGCAGGCAATAGATGTTGCTGACTAAGCATCTTTTAATCACACAAACAGGTGGTGGACGCTACAAAGTACAAACTCAGCACAGACAATGAGAGTATGGAAAACGTTAGTGAAATGTTTAAACCTGTGTAATGTAAAAGCAGAAATATATATATAAAAAACAACAAACCTTGTTGCTTCAACACTTGCTGCTTCAGAATTTCTAGATACATAAAAGGGCATATCAGTACTATACTTGTCGAAAACCCCCCACCGAAAGTGAGCCCATTTGTTGACAAAGACTCTACCTGTTGGAAAAGAATAGCACATGCACATTCTAAATACAACTGTTTAAAAGCTACTCAGTGTTTTATATACTTTAACAATTTCAAATATTTCTTATCCAAGGTAATACAGGAAGACTATGAAATATTTAAGCAATTGGGATAATAATTTTTCCTTGAGGTAAAACTAGGAATGCACTAGTTTAGCAACCTAGGACTAGGACAACTAACAACTAACAACCTTAGGACTAGGTTGCTAACCAGGACTAGAATTTTTTCTTCATATTTGACTCGGAAATGCAGGCACTGTTCTAGAGGCTTTCTTCCAAGTTGACAAAAATGTCCTAAGAAAATTTAGGTTTTTTGAGGTTTCTGTCCCACAAAGCAACAAACGTTACATTGTTTTGACACAGTGTAGTACAAAACCAGATACACAAACACTGAATAGTTTATTTGGTAAGTGGTTATAAAAGGAAGGCAACTGCTAATGGCAGTAGTTAAGTGCAGAGTAATAATCATTTAAGGTTTTCAAAGCGCTGAACGACTTCTGGATCCAGTGTCTGAATATTTAAATTCAGACATTTCACAGGTATTTACTACTTCTGAAAAATACGTTTCTCAAAGTTTTTTTCATTTTAGCAAGCAAATTAAAGTACCCAAATTCATTCATTAAGTAGAAAAATCTTGGCCATTTTGTACGAACAATAAAACAAGCAGTAGTAATACTACTAAATAGTAGTATTACCTTTTTCTCCATCAACATTAAACAAATTGTCATTTAACAGGAAGTTAGGTGTGAAATGGATGTACTGTCCTTTCTCCTTACATCCTCCATACTGTAAGGTATAAGGATCATCTACATGTTTCATATAAGGGTCTGCTATGATGACATCTGCCTGAAAAAGTAAGACCAAAGTTATACATGACATGGGTGTAGAGAAGAGTTAGGTGATTCTTGTTGAATAAATTCAGTCCTGCAATTTTTTTTGTCCTCCAAACACTATCAACACTTTTGAGTAAGAACCTCCAGGATTAGTCCTAGATTTTGCTGTGATTCGTAATGTAGCCTTATCAGTCTAGCTTTTCCTTGTTGTTCTAATCATAAAGAGTTCTCTAAATCATACCTTATCATATGATTCTGTTTTTAATCTTGAATAGTTGCTATTTTTCTTCCATATTTTAGGAATTATGATTTTTACAGACTTGAAGAGAAATCAATGTTTTGTCATTTCAAAGAAGTAATTAGAAGCATTTTTAATCATGTTCTAGGGAATGAAAGAAAATAAAATATTAATATCAATGTTAATATTAAAAATTTGACTGTATGTGCAATGAATAATTTAGCTTTATTGAGAAACAGCAGTACAATAAAGTAGGACTAAGAACATAACACAAAACTAAGAAAGTATTACAATCTTCGCTAAGAAAAGAATAAACAAAGAAGCCAAGCACTAAGCTGTAATTCTTGGAATTTCTCACCAGTTCTATAATCCTGCTCTTAATCAGAGATTGTGATAAAATTCACACTCTAGCCTTTATATGAGATGAAAACTACTAAATTCTAGGATTTTAGCCTTAATACTGGCCTAACAGCAAGTGTGGGCAAGATTCAACACTGCATCTGCTTTTCATTTATCTGATTAATGTCTTAATTTTTCTCTCAAATTTGCTGTTTCGCATTTCTTCTTATTTGTATTATGGCTACTATATGCTGCCATTACTTTCCTTTCCTCTTGTTCTTTTACCACCACTCTTGGAGTAGAGGCATCAGAAAAAGCATTCCCTTTGTTTATTTTTCTCTCCACTAACAACTAAATGTTTAGTGAAAAAAAAAAAAAAGCAAGCAGGAAGGAGGGAACTAAAAATCTGTCCCACAGGCTTTTCATAAATAAGCTGAGAGAGGCTTTGGAATCAAATATCCATGTTACAGGTACATAAAATTCAGCTAAAGGAGATTTCTTGAAGAGATTCAGTTTGCCAGGACTGAGAGTGACAGTGCGTGCTAACCCATGAGAAGTTGAGCAGTAACGGGACGTGCCACTTCAGCTGTCCCCGTGCGACCCCCTTGCCTGCTCTCCAGATAGAACATAGAAGTTTTAGATAGTTCAAGGGAACTGAAGGAATGGTGTAAGTGCAAGTTCTCATAAGGCCAGCTATAATGTGAATTTAATATGTAGTAGGTATCTCACAGTTACAGTAACCATCACTCGTACACTGCTACCCTAAAAAACACTCCATGGTTTGTCCCATAATGAAAATGAAGTGATCTAAACTACCTATTGTTAAAAAAGAGGACAGTCAGGCACTGATGGTAAAAAGTAAACTATCAGATCCACTTTTGCTTCATGTAAACCTCTTCTCACAAGATGAAAGAAATCTGGAAATGTTAAAAATTTTATGATATCCTTCGTACCTGATCTTAGAGATGACATGGGACACAGATAATCCTAGATCAGGGTCTAGTAGGCATCAGACAAAGTGCAGAACCTTGACATTTGTCAGCAGAGTCCTGACTTTCTTTGCTTTGAGACCTGCCCAGCATCCTATTCTAGGGGAAATTATCCATTGAGGCATCTGTGTGTGTACAGGTCATCGCCATCTTTCCAGGAAGGAGTTGCCACTATGTATGTAGAGAACAGCAGGCATCCAAAGGAGGGATGAAGAGGAGGGAGATGGCACTTGCAAATCAGAGGGTTTGGTAGTGAGCATCTACCTCTGCTTCAGATAGAATGGAAGGCAAACCTTGGACACGTCTCCATTATCGTTTGCTCAGCCTCTGATAGTTACAAGTGAAAAGTGGCCTGTAGAGAAGCAAAGCTAACTAACTGAAGTTTGTGTGGCAAGGTTTTGGTAGCAGG
>NW_009616268.1:0-13360 GCF_000690535.1 Cariama cristata
GTAGAACGCTTCATCCGTCTCTTCATCCTTGGTGGGTGATCTGTACCAGACTCCCATCAGGATATCTGCCTTATTGGCCTTCCCCCTGATCTTTATCCAAAGGCACTCAACCTCATCATCACTATCATTGAGTTCAAGGCAGTCAAAACACTCTCTAACATATAAAACCACTCTGCTGCCTCTCTTTCCTTGCCTATCCCTTCTGAAGAGCTTATCGCCATTCATTGCAGCACTCCAGTCATGAGACTCATCCCACCAGGTTTCTGTGATGGCGATTATGTCGTAGCCTTCCTGCTGCACCACGGCTTCCAGCTCTTCCTGTTTGTTGCCCATGCTGCGTGCATTGGTGTAGATGTACTTTAGCCAGGCTACCAATCTCCCCTCTAAGACTGACCTGCTGCCCCTAGGCTCATCTCCAGCATTCGGGGTTTTATCCCCATCCCCCTTCAGACCTAGTTTAAAGCCCTCTCAATCAGCCCTGCCAACTCATGGGCTAGAATCCTCTTCCCTCTTTGAGACAGGTGAACTTCATCTGTCATCAGCAGGTCTGGTGCTGTGTAAACTGCCCCATGATAAAGAAGCCAAAATTCCACTGATGGCACCATCCTCTGAGCCACGCGTTAGCCTCTTGAAACACAGAGGCACAATGAAGTCTTACAAAGTATTACACTCAATACATATGGAAATTTCTTATATAAGGACACATAGATATGTACTTGGCATTACTTCACAAGGAATACTTTCACTACAGGCTGTGAGAATTTCCACTTCAGTGTAAATTTTTTATGCTGTAGGAACAGACCTACGTTTAGCAACTTTATAAAAACGTAATGATACATTTCCTTTCATTGCTGAAAATCAGTTCTGCCCACTCTGCTATATGTTACCATCCAAAAAAGCTGAACTCAATAAACAATGCTGATATTTGACATTTTTATGCCTCTTTTTTTCTCCTGATAATTGTTTCACTGTGAATGTAGATCTAGAAATTAAATATTTATAATATTAATTAATATAATAGTAATTAAGGCTAATTAAGCAACTAAGACAAATTAAATTAGTAGCAAGATTAGGGTAAATAGATATCTTTTTTCTGCTTGCTGAAACTCACATACTTCAGGAATAAAAGAAATACTATTCTCTTAGTTGCTGGGCAAAACCAATATCCAGTCTTGAATTTTAGGAAATTAGTTTTTAAGTGCTCTTGAAGATAAAATTTTACCACAAACTTTAACTTTTTTGACTTTTTTTCTGCAAGACGCAAATGAAGCACGCTATGAATCAATTAATTTGAAATACATGTTTGCTTTTGTTTCATAGGAAGCTAGGTAAAAACTTAAATGTAAGAACTTTCATGACTCCCAATCATTTACCAATTTTTTGTAGACTGTAGTGTGAGCGCCTGTCACCCAGCTCCATTAATTCACAGCCTATGGAATGTATTCTGTATTCTGGTTTTTTGCATGTGATGGTGACTGCTAGGTAACAAAAAGACTTCATTACAGTTACTTTATATGGTAAGACTTTGCTTGAGAGAAGTTATGAATCGTACCAGATTATAGCTGTTCATTCAACTACCATGCAGTCAGGGCTAATTTAGTGCATAATGAATTAAGCTTGCAAACTTCTGATACTATTGGAAGCTATGTAGTTAATACCTAATCACAGTGCTGTAAATGTGTGCTGCTTGCTGCTCAACCTGAATGGAAAAATAACGGGTCAAATCTTCAATTTGTGTAAATTTGAGCAGTGTCACTAAAATGACTGAGTTTTGATGATCTTACAATAGTGAAGAAATTAACCAGGTCATTTAAGAAAACACCTTACCTGTACATAGTAACCTTACCTGTACATAGTATGCCTATTTTCTCATTTTCTAGAGGGAAATACTTGATTGGAGACATATCAGATGTGTAAAACCTCTTGAAGGAAACATAGTATCAACTGATGACAGAGGTGATTTGCTAACAAAATGGAAGAAAATTATTTTCAAAACAGTCCAGTCTTCAAAGATTACCTAACAGGAATGATCTTTTACAGCAATTTAGTTGCATCAGAAATCTAGTTGCGTCTCTAGTCAAGTTTTATAGCAATATGGCAGTTCAAAAAGAAAAAGATTCCTCAAAAATCTCTGCTTGTAAAATGGTATAAATGTAGATGTGCAGTTGTGTTCACTGTGCTGTGTCTTGCACAACTTTCATTTTGTGAGCACAAGTGTAGAAATCTTTAGAAAGTTCTGTAGGTGTTAGTCCTGAAAAGCAGTGCTAACACTGGAGTAGTTCACAATCATAGAAAATCTAGCAATACGGGCAAAAGCATGGCACCATTTAGGAATGCCACTGATTTCTATGACACCAGGATTTCACCTGTAGTGGTCTACAGCAAAAATTTATATCTTAGTCTATGGCCCACAGTGCTGTAAGAATCTGATAGCTTTGCTAATAGAAAAGCAATTAAAAAGAGAAAGACAAATCCCTATCAGGTATAAGCATCTGCGTGAAATATCTGGGGTTGCATTTCTTTCGCTACTGTGTGTAAGCACTTAAGCACTCAGTTCTGTTGTGTTCTTTTTACACGTTCATCTGATCTTGGGAGAAAGATAACTGCTCCTAAAAGTAAATGTTTGGACACTGGAGGCAACCGTATGAATTTTTTATGTGTTCTTCATTGTTCGTTGACATGAAACTGTGCACACCTGCATGGCTTTCATTGCCTTTTTATTTCTTTTAGAAAAGAGGTTAATTTAGTCAGTCTTGAAAGGTCACAGTGAAGCAATATGTGGGGAAGAGCATGAATATTTTCAAATGACAATGATGCAGACAATTGCCTCTGGCTCCACAGTGCAAGATCCGACGTTTATTCTATCTGCAAATGTTTGGCAATTAAAATTACTTGGTCATAGCCATCTCACCTTTTAACAGTGTAATGCTTTAGTTGGACTAATGTCATACTCCTCTGCTGTGGTTCAAAGGAATCACCAGTAAGCAAGATAAGAAAGAAATTGAGGGCATGGTGGAAACATTCCCTGGAACATGATCAGAAAGCTTAAGAAATAAGTCCTGACTTCTGTCAGAAAGGACTTAGATTCTCAGATCTGAGAGAACAGGGGAAGCTCAAGATGGGAATTGGATAAAGAGTTCAGTTCCACATAGTATAAAAAGAAAACATGCTGGTGGATTGTGAAAGAAATTTGACATTCAGATGTTACAGGCAATTTGAACCTGGAGGTTACCAATATGGAAGGATTTACACACATACTCAAAATTTCATTTTGATCGTGACAAGGCAAAGAAGGTCTTTGTAATGGATTGCAGAATCAAGGGAGTTCAGTGTGTATAATGCAGTATGGATTGGTATGGGTTTTTTCGTGAGGAATGATAAAGAAGGTGAAAAGTTTGCTGTGTCAACACTTTTGTCAGTTTTGAAGTTGCTGTTTTTAATTGTGACTGTATAGATGTGCTCTGGCTACCTTAACCATTAGGCAGATAGGGTAGCCTGATTGCCTCTGTGAGTCCCAGTCCCTCTGCAAGGTCCATATAGTTACTTTGGTATCTGCTTGAGGAATCTGAGGTTAATAGTTAACTATACTTCCTTACCTAAATTAAAGCTGACTAGAACGTATGTAGGTGACTGTAATTACAGGAGTGACTGCAGTATGGGTAAACTCAAAGGTGAGGGGTGCTTTTGACATTATCTGAAGTGTTGGGATTTTTTTATCTGTGTTATAAATATGCACACACATACATTAGCCTTATGCACTCAGAAGTAAAAACATTCTTTAGTTTGCATTTTGTTCAGCATGGTAAGTCATATAGTAAGCTATTATAAATTAGGGATTTTCTTTTAAATGACGGGCAATTTGTAACCCTGTTTTCAAAGCATGATAACTTCCTTGAAATAACAGCAGTTCTTAATTATGGAAAATGCAGTGTTACTTTTTAAAAATAAACTACCTCAGATTTTGGTTTTCCTTATATTTCCTTACACTTCCTTCTATTTCTTCCTTCTGATTTTATATTTATAACATAAAATAATTTAAGAACAAACTAGTCCTGTATGTACTATATTCCTTTCTTCATTCTTAGCATCTATATGTACATATATAGGAAGGGACAGTTGTGAACATCCTACTATTCTTGTCCTAGAAGCAGAGGACAACAGCAGAGAAGCCAGTACACCCAATAAGTTTTCAGAATTTTAAAAATAAACAGAAAACACAGGATTAGTTCATCGTGTTTCTAGCTTCTGATATCAAGTAGAATGTCACCAATTGGAGTTCCTCAACCAGTACAGGCTCCTATATTGGGAAGAGTGAGAACTATACTTCTTCTAACTCTGCCCAGCAGATGTATTCCTGTATACCAGTGTAGAGGTGATTAAAGAAGCACAGCAAAAAACCTGTCATATCTACTGGTGTCATGCTACAGTCTGATACAAAAAGTCAACATGTACTTATGAACATACCATACTTCTGTCTATTGAGGAGGGAGAAAACACACAAAAAAATTAAACCTTGTATACATCATCATTAACTGTGTTGCTGGGGTTAAGGCCAAACAGATGTAAAAAGTACATCTGGTACTCCAATGGGCTTTTCTTAGCTGATTTCCATCTCTATTAGTAATAATTTCATATTGATTCTTCTTCCCGCTTCCCTTTTTCTTTGGTACCCTATGTTGCATTATATTGTATTATTACAGTGAAGAACACTGTTAAGAATAATGAAAACAAAAACTTCAAATATTTTATTTTTTCTGGAAGTTTTTGAAAGCTATCTACTTTGAGAAGAGGTTTGGTATTAGAAGAGAAACCGTCAAAGTAAGACTTCTAAATACTTATTGCTAACTTTAATTAGAATTTTTTCCAGTTGTGTGTGCCAGCTTTTAACACAGTACTATGCCAAATTATTGAACCTCCAGAAGCTGCTTTTCTAACAACATTCAGTGAAGGAACGGTACACATAGTAATTGATTCTTGTGATTTATGAACAATACAGTCATTCCTTCAAGAGGTTTTACTATTATTCTATATGGTGCATTGCATGTTAAGGAACACAAAAAGTAAATTACAACTTTATAGACAGCCCTTGGGAGCAAGCAACTTTTATATATAATAAAGCCAAAGCTTTCAAACATTTCTCATTTTTAATAAACTTACGTGCCTGGCTAGATATTCATATGTAAAGGTCTTATTTTTACTTAAATTTTTACTTAAATAGACCTGAAATTTATCTTTAAGTTACCCTCTGCATTGTTTGACCAGCAATTTGTGCTTCTCTTTTGCTTTTTAGTATTTTTTTCATGAAATAATTTCAGCTTGTTTCTTATTCCTGTCTTTCTGCAGCCCAATTCCTCTCATGTTTGGATATTTGAGGCCAGCTGTTGTGTGTCCTTTTTGGTGACCTGTTCTATTCTTTGTGTCCCCAGCTTCAATAGTCTAACCTCAGACGTATTTGTGTCAATAGTTCCCATTTTGTTGTGAGAAATTTATTTCTGGTTGTCGTCTTATATCCAGAAGGAAAAATCAGAGAAAAATCAAGAAATTCAGATTTTATCCTACTTTTGTATGATTCCTGTGGTTGATTGTAGCTTTGATGATGCAGTACAATGATTGATCACTAGACATTTTCTGCGTTTCAAATATCCATTGAGATTCAGACATACAGAAATTTGAGTTCATAGACAGCAAACCTAGGTTCTCAATTCTCTTCAGGAAACATTCAGTCTTTTTAAAGTATACTTTCAAGAGGCTGCTGAAGCCTGATGTGTAAATTACAGTTTTCCTAAATTTCTAATTTCTGAACTTGCATATCACTTAGTTGTAAACATATCTATATATATTTAGTGTTATATAAATGCATATTTTAAGTTAATACTACAATTAACATGGTTACATAATGAAAACATTCAATTCTATTATTTAAATGCACACACAATATCAATTAGTATTAATATTAATATTATACACCTTTGAATTTGAATTAAGATGCAGGGCAATATATATTGCAGAAATAATTGACTATAATTTCATAGAAGATAACCACTTTCCGTACATACCTCTCAGTGTCAAAATGAGCAGTTCAGTACACTTGTGCAATGTAAGCTGATTTCCTTAGAGAGAAGAGTGTTAATTAAACCAATATTTTGCAATACTGATATGCAGAGGATGGCAATTTCAAAGACTGATAACTTTGCCAAATAGCTACCAGTTTTCACTGACACTCTAAAGATTTGAATGAAGTTTGTTTGTTTATTTGTTTTTCTTTCCTTTGCCCTAATAGAAGTGTCATCTTTATTATAAGTAAATAGGGCTTAAACTGGAACATTTTTCAGCACTCTCATTCAATGCGTGAGCACAAATCTCTACACAGTTTTTGTAAATATAGTGACAGTAACCACTATAATACTCCTCACTGTGTTTTGCAACATATGTAAGTAGCAAAATCCTGGAAGTAAGGAAATTGAGACATGGAGGTTAAGTAATTTGCCTGAAGCTAAACAACAAGCAAGTAGCAGAGATGGGATTAAAATTACAAAGTTTTGATTCTCTGCCCTCTCCTGTCCAATAGCCAGCTATCACTTACAGTGCTTTTGGCTTCCAATTTTATCTCTTGAGACCAAACTTCAGTGAATTTGTTTTCTGAATCTTCTTACTACATAGATGTGAACAGAGAAGGAAACCATGACTAGGACTGATACTACTTTTTGTTTTTATAATAATTGGAAAGAATGTGTTTGCCTGTGAAAGAAAAATGGAGTGCAATTCTTGTTGGTAGTTGTATTTTAGTAATTTTTACATTTATTTTAAAGATGGGCATGAGTTGTGCTTTCCAGCTATCATGGAAGCTTGAGAGTGAAAATCTCTGTGACAGGGCAAATATAATTTCGTTTATTTTTAAGAAAGTATGCTTCATTGTGTCCTACAACACTCTTCCAAACTTGTATTTTGTAATCTTCTGAAACACCGAGTATGCCTTAAAAACAGTAGATTGGATGAAATAATAAAATGTATTACAAGTACTCAGTGTCAAATCACTAACTTGAAAATATATTTCAGACCCTGCTAAGATCACCTCTACACGTCACTATTTCAGTGGTACAGTCATGGTCCCAAGTTATGGAGGGTCCTTCACTGTGAAAATACAATCACTCCACAGATAAGGCATGACATAAAGCCCAGGTGAATTTACTTTCTTGATTCTGTATTGTCTTCACTGACTGTCTCGGGACCATACACCTGAACTTTTCTAGACAGTTCCAGTTTGGTCTGTTTAGCTTGGTCTCGGAATAGCTGTGGATTGAGCAAGAAGAGCATAAGACAAAGACGACACGTGAGAGGAGAGTAAGAATGGAATAGGAGTCCCTGTGTCTGGACGCTGTTGATTTTCTCAAGCTAGGATAAAGCAGACTTGTGGTATTTGATAGGGAGATGACCAAACATAAGTGAGCCTCTTCACAATCTGTATATACCACATTAATAAAAAACACTTGGCAACTTTGACACTGTAAATAACCTGTATGGATGAAACAAAATAATTTCTGGCTTCTTCTTTGAGTAACAGAAAAGCTTTTTATTCAATGGCAAAAGAAGCTGGAGAGTAGAGTAAAATTTCCTCTTACAGCATGGTATGTGGCCACACATAAAACTCTTACACCTCTTCCACCCTGAATTTGTCATTATGTCCCCCTTTAAATATTACGCCCTTGACTGAATGTCAATTCCATGTAGTGTTACGATTTCTTGGTATCTCTTTTTTTTAAAGAAGAATGAATTTATTTTAGAGAAGAATGGAAGATACCATTGGTGAGCTGTAGATGAGATAGGTGTAAGCTAGACACAGCACTATGGCTAGTTATGTTTCTACTATTCAATTGAATTTTTGAGCTAGTTACAACTTCGTTGTGCATACCTTTATATGAGGTTTTAGTTCTCACATACTTGAATGTATTTTTTATAATATACTTCAAATTTCTGCTGGCATAACTTTATTGGAGAGGAGCTAGAGCAATATAGCTCCTGTAGAAATTCATAGAGAAGATGCAGTTTTAACTACTTAACTCTTCTTTAGGAGTAGTATTTTTAACAAAACGTGACTTGTAGGAGCTTATATTCACAGCAGGAGCTATACACAGTAGGACAGTTGTTAGTACCAAAACCACACCGTATCAAAAATACTACCAGTGTAAATACATTCTAATCAGTGCTGTTATATCTGCATAACCATAGCCCAGAGCAGGCTACTTGTACTGTGTTAACCATACTGAGGTATCTTAAGTGACTTGTAGGCAAGGAATTGGGATGATCCACTGGGGCCTTTAGTCACTGACTCTTTTTTAATACCTATAAAGAGTTTTCTGACCTAGTTTATGAATGTCTCCTTATGCATCGGTAATGTATCATCTTACAGGCCACACTAACCTGTCTTTTAGTACAGCTGAATCTGGGCTGCCTTGAGTTGTTCTCACCGCATTGCTAGTAAGAGGAAACTCTATTCTCTTCACTTGACTGGACATCTAATTTAGGTTTCATATGATCAATTGTTGTAGGCAAATGGTAAATGCTGTTTATAACTAAGAGACAAGTGTTCATCAAGTTCTGGCAAGAAGTAGTTCTCACCTAGTAGGAAGGAAAGATTGATTTATGAGCCTCTACTAACTAGTAGGGGTTTTTTTTATTTTATAGCAAGCTTACTGATATAATCTTTTTATTAACCAGTTTAGCTCAATAAATTACGCTTATGTCAAATTATGCTGTCTCTTAATGCTGGTTTGCAAGTAGAAAGTCATCTAAAAGCCCTTAATGCCCCAAACTGTATATGTTCATGTGGACTGTAAGATTTGATTAGATGCATGCACACGTTTGTCACAAGTAACAACAGTCTGCCCCTCAGCAGTTTAATAGTTTAACCCAACAAAGAAAGAGATATAAAACTATGTGTTTACTACTTGTGACTCTTCAAAAGAGGAGAAGTTATAAACCACCTTGTCACTAAGCTGTAGGTCAGTTATTATATTTGAGACAGGTTTGATGAATCTAAAGGTCACCGTCATACACCCAAGGAACAGATTGGGTATATTCCTCGTCTACTGGGGTTGAAGGCTGGGGACTAGTATTTGAGTAAGGGCTTGGTCCCTAAGCTAAGCCTCCTCACCTTATCTGGAAACAGAAGTGGAGAATGAAGGTCTTTTGGTTTTGATAACTACAAAAAAAAGATTGAATTACTTTGATTTTTCTATCACCCATATCCTTATAAGCTTTGATAACATATGTATTTTGAGTTTTATAGGTTTTTCTTGCTTTTACCTTCAGCCAGCTTGAGCTAGGGATGATTTTAGAGTAAGTGGATAACATTAAGGCATTTCACCCATGTAGGCACGTTACACAAAAGACTAGGATCTTAGGTCACTTTCACAGAGCATAGTAGCAGATTGTAATGGAATGGTTTTCCCCTTTGATGTGCTGGCTAGTTGGGGTATTGGTAACAAGGCAGTTTGCCTGTGGTGTTGGAAAAGAAAGATGATACTTAGATGAAAATAAGTCATGTGGTCTGTTCTCAGGCAGGATTTTATTAATTTCCCTTCTGCTTGAACAGGAGTTACGAGAATTTTCTTACATGGGTGCCCTGTCAAGCATTGACACCGAACCATATTTAGTATGTAGAGTTTGATGATTTCTTTTCTCTTTGAGTCAGTCTTACTATTAGATAGGTGATTTTGCTTTCACAGTCGCTAATCAGCGATCTGCCCTGTGTATAAATTGCCAAGTATGTGTTTTGTTATGTTTATGTAAATAAAAAATGAGTGGAAGCTTCACTCAGTTGTTACAGTACCCCAATTTTATTCTTCCTAGTTTTGGTACCTGTATTTTGAGGGTTTTCTTAAGACTGAAACGCCAGTAAAGACCATCTCTCTAGTCATAACTCAGATACACTCAGTCACTAATTGAAATTCTTACCTGTAGGATCTTGTTGTTCCCCTTGTCTCTTAGACCAAAACTCCTCTGGAAAGAGATCAGCTCGCCTGGCATTTTAAGATCCACTGCTTCTACTTTGCACATTGAAAAGGAGTGTCAGCTCTCAGTTATCAAATAATTCATATGCAGTCTGCAGACATTAAAATTTGAAAAAGAAGCAGTAGAGAGCTTTGAAGTGGAATTTCCTTTCATTAAATTAGTGAATATGACAAGGTTATATAATGTTCCTGGAGGATGAAGTGGTGCACGTCACTAACGTTTTAGATCCAAGAGGCTTTATGCTTTTCATTTGCTGCTGGTAGAAGGCTTAGTACTGGATTAACTTGCAAGTTCCTCTTTTTATACTCAGGTAGATTAAGCCCCACCCAAATTTTACGTATGCTGTATGTGATAAATACTATGTATACACACAAGCTTATACCTGTTTTGTTTTGTATTGTGCATTTGAACACATGTGCAGGTGTATAACTTGAGGCCTATGTGCAGCTGAGTTAAATTTACAGTGCTGGAATCCTTACAGGCATGGAGAATTCTTGCCCTCTTGTGCATTTACTGCATAGTGGGTGCTTGATGCTATGCCTCCATCTTTCAGGGCTCTGTTTAATCAAATACTAGAACCAGGCATCCTGATTCTTTCCTTAAACTAGTGTAAATCAGAATTCTTGTGTAGGAGCAACTGAAGAGACACTGGAGTAGAAAAGGGAACTTTTAGAAACAAATGTGTAAAACTGTTTCATTTTCTGTACTGATGTGTAAGAGAAGGTTAAAGTTTGTAGTGAAGGTAATGGGTGTATAGCACTGCCAGGTAAAGCTGTGCACTCAACTTGGTTGAAGGCAAGGGGAGATGGGGATGGGAGTAGGTCTGGCTTCGGGACCTGTCTTTGTTCTGATCATTGAGGGGGCTGACTTGGATGGCCTGTCAGTCCTGGCATCCCATTAGGCTTAGCATGATAGCGCTATGCCGAGGCGGTAAAGAGCTGGTCTCAGTTTTACAGTAAGTGCCCTAATAATTTGTCACGACCTTGACTTAAATTGTTACCAGGTTGCCTGCAACAGTTTTAATACAAAAAGCACAGCAATAAATTCTTCAGCTTTGTCCTGCTTAGGATATAAACGTATTGGTCTATAGTATTAATAAAAGGCCTTTTCACAGGTTTTGCATGTAGATTCTTTCTATTTGTAAAACCCTTTTCCTTTCTGCCAGTTATTATAAACGGTAAATGAGTATGGGAGTCGGGGGGAATGATGTTACTTGGCAAATAAATGTCTGCTGCTTTCTGTGTTGGTTTGCATTCTTCCCATGTCCCTAGAGCTCAGATAATATCTGTCTCTAAAAAAGCATACATAATGCACAATGAAATGAACTGATATCAAGGTTTGCACAGCCTGGAGGTACGAATTAGGAATGTGCTATTTTAACATTAGACCTTTTGGAAAGTGTAGCCTGCCTATTCTACCTGTAAGGCCTTACTTGTAAGTATGTGATTTGATTTTATGTTTCAGGGAAGTAAAAACCCCATGGTCAGACTAGTAAACAGACACTGTGCATTGCAGAAAATTTGAAAACATAAAGATAGGCTTGACTTTTAATATTTTCCTTGAGAGATCAGGAAGTGATAATCTTTTTTTGAGCCGCTTACTAAATTTGTAGGGTGGGTATGCTCTGGCTGATTGAAGGCTGGGGAACTGGAGATGACTGCTAAATTGGAAAAAAACGCAACCCCTTCAAAAAAACAGAAATTTTTTCATATAATTGTTTCTTCTGAGTGCTTTTGTTTTTAGAAGAATACAAGTAGCAGAAAGAAGGTGGGGAGATAAAAGTTTTGATGATATTATAAAGCTTTTATGAGCATTGTTGTAGGGACTGCATTTTTAAGAGGTTGTTGTGATGCTTGTAAAATGAAATAGCTTAGTTTCCTTCACACAGAATTTTGGGGAAACCTGTGTTTGTAACTGCAAATAATTTTTATGAACCAAACGGATCAAAGTCTTCACCTGGGATTAGCTGACATAGCTGGATTACATTTAGTAGTTCAAAGATGAAAAACTGGTAATTTTCATTCGCAGGATAATAAAACTATTCAACTGCTCAGAGTATGATGGCATTTGAAGATTACATTGTTGCTGTTCTTCTTGCTGAAGGATGTAATGACGATGCAGTTTTAAGATGTTTATGGGAGAAAAAGGAAAATTTCACCAGCTTGTGACTGACAGACAAGAGCCTTTAGGAACATATCAGTTGGTAACTTTGGGATTTCTGTATGCAGATTTCATGAATACAAATTATTGCTTATCCTTATAGAAATAAAAAGCTAATTAACTTTCTTACATAGCCATTTGCAGATCCACTGTAAGTACAGGTTAGAATTAAGGCAAAACAATTGCTTATAACAATGATCAGTCTAACTGATATCACAAATTATGATTAATGATTAAATTAGCAGTGAATGCCATAAATGAGTATGCTTTGAAAATTGTTTTAAATAAATACATGGGCACAAAAGACTTTTCTATTAAATATTATGTATATATATATAACAGTGTTCTTAGTATATTAACTCCTAGAGGAATTGTGAAAAGAATAATAACTCATGTAATTTGTAATGTATACAGTACCAGGCTGAGATTACATGCAACATTTGCCTATTTGTTAATTTTTACCAGGACAAGAACTTTCACCGTTATTGAATGTGAACCAGTTTATGGCCTGTTTACTTAGAATATATATCAATTCCTGATAAGTCAGTGGGATGCAGTGAATATTGCAAAGTGGGACATAGGGTGAATAAAGGGTATTTCTATTACTTTTTTTTTTTCCCTCTTTTTTTTTTTTTCAATCCGTGTAGGAATTTTCTGAATATATAATTTGGTATGGGAAGAACGAATTCAGAATTTATAACTAGGAATGGGTCCAGTCACATACCCCGCTGAAACTTTATGTCACTAGACCAGTAATACATAGGGACTCTAAACTAAATGACAGTGATTCTTGTCGTGTTTGTGTGCAGTATCCCAAAGTGCATGGGCACCTGCCAGACCACATTGTTTGCACTCAACCTGCATTTCTGAGTGTCAAATGCAAAGATTCTGTGGGAACAGTTGTGACTGTATCATCCAGCTTTTATTGCTACAAAGCAAGTCTTTACAACCAAAAAGTTACTCTTAATTTACAAGTCAGTGGGGTGTTTGAAAGAAGCATCTTAGCATGTTTAATTTTTTCTGATGTTTTTATTACTTTATTCACACTTACTATGAATGCTGACAAAGGATATGATAAGATATGATTTTTGGAAATTTGTATTCTGATTTTAGAAACTTTTTCATATTTCAAGCATATGATGAAGTTTAATCATAAGTTGAGTTATGGTATACTAGGAACTTCCCTACA
>NW_009616268.1:13391-32964 GCF_000690535.1 Cariama cristata
AATAGAGGGTCTAGAAACAGAAATGCATTAAGGTCTCCATTCTCTTTATATCTTGTCCATAGTAGGTCTGCATGTTGACCTTACTATACTTGGGCTGCAGACATCCCATTAGCTCTCACTTTACCTTTAAAGAAGGTGAAGCCTTGTCCTCATATTCATCTCTTAATTAGAGCAGTTATGTCCATAAAAATACCTCTACACAAGAACAACTCTCAGTAGCTGTGGAAATAAGAGGCTGAGCTACTAATTTCAAAAACATTTTGTTGGACATTTTATTTGAGTGCAAAGGAAAAGTATTAGATGTCTTCAAAGCACAGCACAGACTACAGAACAGCAAAATTAAAACAGCTAGATAATTCCGTAACATGATGAAATGTGAATTACTTAATTCCGTTCACTACTGCAGAATTGTACTTAAACTACAAAATGCAATGGGGAAGTGCAAAAAAGAAGGAGGAGATGTCTTATGCTTGTGCAAAGTTATGAAAACATACCAATCTAAGGGAGTTATTTTAGTGCCATGTTATAAATATATTTTATGGAGCTGCAATATGCAAAAAACGACAGCTTCTTTCTGGATGATGGTAAAATCCCTCTACTTCAGAAGTTCGTGTGCCCTCTGCGGGGACAGCTTGACTGCTCGTTGAAGCAGCAGCCTGACTTCTATGGCTTTAAACTCCTTAAAACAAACAAAGTTCCATATATTTAAGGTGAACTAACAATAAATTCAGTTTCCCTTCATATATTAGAATCTAATTTGCAGTAACTCAATAGTTGTCACTTGAGCTTCTTGGGAGTCCCAGCAAGGAGTCCCAGCAAAAAGCAGCAGAGGGTGGGAACCCTCAGGCCTTGGATGACAAAGGTTGTGGTACTCTCCATATGTCCAAGTTACAGAAATATTCTGCTGTGAATTTTTTTCCTTGATGAGGTGTCAATGTTCAGTATCAGCACAACTGTCTAAGTAGGCACTGGTAGGTAAACAAGCTGAAACAAACCAAACTTGTGTTGTTTGCAATCAATAGCCAATATTGCTGCAATTTTGATGATGCCCACAAGACAGTTCAAGTCTAGAAATATGAGGTGCTGATTTTAACTGCATTTTACTTCCGTTATTTTAATTACACTTCTGTTATTTTAATTGCAACTTTATTGAAACATGACCAAGTAGAGTTTCAAAAGTGCTGAAAGACTGTGATACCATAGTTGGTGACCTATTACATCTGATTTTTTTGGCAGATTTAATTGCACTGGAAGGTTCCCATGTAGGTTGTTGCTGTGCTTAATGAAGTGTGCTGCAGAGAGTTTTTGTTGGACTCTGCACTGATGTTGTTAAGGGAGATTGAAAATAGTTGTCAATTCTCAATCAAAATTGCCCTCATGTTAATAAGCACAACTGTGTGTGCGGCGTAATTGTGTTTGTTATCAGTGTGCCAAGCAGCTTAGGTCAGAATCAATGTCAAGAAACTGACAGCGTTAATTGTGGAGATAATATGTGTCAAGCTTTCATTAACAACCTTTATAAAGATAAAAGCAACAAATACTACTATTCATTTTTGGTTCTGTTGGATTATGATTTCGCATACCCTTACACTGATGATGGTCACTTTATGTGTAACTAGATGAATGTGTTGACTGAGTAATGAAAGTATGGATTGCATAATACGTATCTTTCTCCATGGCTGGCTGGCTACTATCACCATAGTCTGAGCATCTCTTGACCATAAATTAGTTTATCCTCACAACACCTATTAAACAGGCAGATGTTATTATCCTTCTGGTGCAGCTGCTGAGCCTGAAGCAGAGAATTTAACTAACTCGCCAAATGAAATTTAATTTTGTGAATTCAAAGATGAACTGCTGAAAATGGCCATTATATGCATTAAAATGTCTGAAGTGTACAGGACTGTTACAAGTTTCCTGTTTCAGATAAAATTATTTATGTTCTAATAATAATTTACCTTCTCTGAACCATTCTATAATTCTATGATATGATGTGATATCTCAAAGATAACTGCCTTATTTTCAGGATTAGGCACTGGAGAAGAGTCATGGCAACATTTTTTTACAGGAATTACTTATGTAAAAGGAAACTTTGACCAGCTGCGTACCTTATTTTTTCAGCTAGATGGTGGTCTAAGTGAAATAAAAATATCATCACAGTTCCCTTCTATACTGGAATGTGAAACTTTTTTATTCATGTAGGTAATATCAATCTTTACATACAACAATGTGGTCTTTACATACAACCTTAAAACCTTGTTTTTCTTGAAAAATGTTTACAAACGGGGAATTACATCATTACCTCATAACTGCACTTGTCTTTTGCTTCTCATACTTTGTAACAAGTGGTGTTATTTAACAAACAACAGCTTCACTAATTGTCAATTGAGCAAAAAATCATGTAGGACTGGAAAAATGCTGTTCTTCAGGTTGATACCCTTCAGATATTCAGCCCTGTTTCTGCAACTCCTCTATGTAGATACAGCTCTGCAGTAAGTAATTCTCATGAGTCATAGCAGTTATAGTCCTTTATCATGTTTGGCCAAGTCCTAGATGAAGAAATTATCAGAAAACTGATTTTAGCTCTAACAGCATGTAAGTGTGGTGGAAAAGTTTTACTTTCATATATATTACTATGTGCGCTATTTGATAAACAGCTTTGCAGTTTGCAGAGTGTTGGAGATGAAGGGGATTTTGTTTGTTTCTTTTGTGTTCAGCAGCAATGGGAAAGGTAAATTGTCATATGATGTAAATTAGTGCAAGCTGTCTTGTGTTTACCTGAACTACACTAATGGAGTATTTGTCTCTCAGTGTCTGATAAGGAGGGAAGGAATTCTCCTTTATTGATCTTTTTTTAAATTGTTATCGTTAATACAATATATTGCATATTAGTAAAAGCATGCCAACCATAGTTATCATGGTGACTGGCAGTGACATAAGACCTGAGTAGAATATGGTGTGGTTTTTTGTTTGCTTGGTTAGGGTTTTTTGTTATTTTTTTGTTGTTTGTTTTGTTTTGATTTCAGAGCTAATTTAAAATAATTCAACACAGTCGTTGCTTATCATTTTTCATTGCTTTTGTTTAGTTTGTTGTTTAAAAATCTGCAGTTCTCCTGGTTGCAAGATAGTTAAGTGAAGTGTTGCAGGAATGAATGCACAGCATGGCTCTTAAATTGAGTTACTTTCCCTCCTTGACCCTTGTGAAGCATGGCAAAATGGGCATATTTTCCAAACCAGACTTTGTCTCTAAGGAAGTAGGTTACTTTGTTGATACTGAAATTATCAGTGGGGCAGTCACTGAATGTATGAGTGAGGCATAAACTTAGAACTTAAAAGCTGCCTATGAACTACTATACGTAGTTACTCTGTGCTGATGGACATGGCCATGCAGTGTTTTTCTTTCGTTGGTTTGAGGTTCAGCACTGAATTCACAAAATGTCAAAAAGAATAAGAAGAGAATGGAAGTGCGTCATTTTTCACTTGATGGCACACAATCACAGCTTCTGCCACCAAATATCAGGATATCAGATTCAGTCATGTCTCTTTACATATTAGAGTGCTGAGTTAATACATGCATAGAAAAGGATTCAAAGCTAGCGGTTTTGATGAAGCCCAGATGCTCTTCATCAGAATACATTTCTGTCTTTTCTGTGGTCCAGACATAAAGCCTGTGACTTGGGAAAGGATTTTTAGTTTCTTTGCTCTAAGTGGGTTTTATTTACGTGGTTTTGGCAATTTTTTTACATCAGAGAAGTTCTTCTGTGAGTTCCCCATGGCGGCAGTGGCACACTATTTTGCTGTGCTCAGATTTGCTGTTGCATTTGGTTTCAGGTACGTGTTCACCAGGCAAAATTAGCAGAGCAGATAGTTCAAGGACCCTTGCGCATTCTGAAAAGCTGAGCAATAACAATTTTGCCTGACAGCTCTATGAAAGAAAAAAGCATGCAGATCTTCAGGAACTTTATATTTTTACTGTATTTTTTTTAAATTATTTTTGTTACTGGTACGTTACACATTAGGGATAGGATAAAAAAGACTCATTTCATTTCGTCAACTTAGGACAATCTGCATGCTCTCATATTTAATGTAGCAACAAAACAGCAACATATTGAGTTTGTTTTATAATAATAGCCCCATCATATTTTCTTGGCATTTTAAATTATTTCAAGATTTCTTCCAGTGCTACATACATGCATACTTGGAGTCTGCTGGGTTCCTGACATTTAAATAAACATGTGGACAAGAAATATTGCCCGTGGAAAGACCAGTTCGGCAGAATAAGGGGTTAGACATCAGAAGTGAAAAGCAGCAGCTTAGAAATGAAAACTAGTACAGTACAGGTGCATAACTGTCAGAACTAAAAGGGGAAAGTGAAGAAGAGCAAAGAGGTTGAGAACAGGAAGGAGCTGACTGCTGGAAGTTGAGAACAAAAATGAATTGCAACAGCTGCTATAGAGCAACTACATGTAACAACTTAAAACTGAGAAAGACTATATAGCAAAGACCTGGATTTTTGGTCCTAAGTATTCACTTTGTGTCATTCAGACCAGCATCTTAAAGTGTATTGAATCTCTCAAAATTTCTCAGCTAAGAAAAAGAGTGATGTAAATATTTACAGGAAGTCTTCAACATTTCTGTGCTGCGTGTAGACGTAATCTCATAGATTTTTATCTTAAATCTTTAGAAGTCATGTCTTGTGTTGTTGTAAATTCAAAAGTTTTATTTCACCACAAGGCTGATAAATTAATTTTAATTATTTTATAACAGAAATAGAAGGAAAGAGAATAATTAATTAAAATGCCTTTCCTACTTTTAAAATGATTTCTTAATTTCTCTTGTCTCTCCTATTGTTGCAATAGTTGGATTTTTTTAATTTCTTTTTGGCAGAGTAGAATAATTTGGGAGTGAACAAGAGGTATATGTGAAACTGTGCCCAAGCATAAATCTCTCTTCTGTTACAGTGTTTTCTGTGTGGACTCTTAATACATGGTAATTTACATCCTCCGCTGCAAACTTACAAATGCTTGCTCCTAAATGTCACTGATTTTAATGGCTTAAAGGTGAGAATCCTGTCTTCATGATCCTGTGATGATAACATCAAATCATGAATCATGATCTTATTCCAGCTGAATGATGAGCTCATTTTGCAACAGAAGACAAATTGGATTTTTTATTTATAAAGGTGATAAA
Source organism: Cariama cristata (assembly GCF_000690535.1). NCBI lineage: Eukaryota > Metazoa > Chordata > Aves > Cariamiformes > Cariamidae > Cariama > Cariama cristata. The sequence continues at coordinate 18,582 of NW_009616268.1, forward strand.
ATAAGAAATCAGCTGTTCTGATGCTGTCAGATTTCCTTTTTAATAAAAATTTCACCAATAAAATCTGTAAGTACTTTTGTGACCTTTTAGTTATTTTTTAATGCTTTCTTTTGCAGGTGAATATTGTCACTGGAGAAACAAAACATTTTCTTCTTTTTTCATTTTGAAATCTTGACATAACTTATTTTTTATGTTTACTACTTAGATTAATTTTGTTTGTTCTTTGTTTGTTTCAGCACCACCAAAGTTTACAAGAACTCCTGTTGACCAGACAGGGGTTTCTGGAGGAGTCGCCTCATTCATCTGTCAAGCCACAGGAGATCCAAGACCTAAAATTGTCTGGAACAAAAAAGGAAAGAAAGTCAGCAATCAGAGATTTGAGGTATTAGGTCCATTGTTCTGTTCCTCTGAAAAACATTAATTCTGACCTTTCTTCTGATCCCAATATGTGTGCTTTATTACCAGTGATTAAGCAAAAGAACTATGACTATCTGGGATAACTTAGTGGGAGCAGCCTCATGAAGTTTTTATTTTGCAAACTGGTTATGCATAGCACTATTAGAGAGAAAACTGCTACTGCTGTTTTCTAAACCAGCATGATCTAACCAGGGAGCTTTGACATGCTTATATTCAGCCTGCTATCTCTTCCATGAAGGAGATGGGGGAAAATTATTTCAGCAACAACTGCTGTCTCCAGAGAGCAAGCCACCTCCTTTCATGACAGTGTGCTTCCAACAAACGTAGGCTGCTACCACTTCTTCTGCAACAATTGCTTACCATTCCTGCAGAGAGAGATGAAAGGGACATTGTAGTTCCTGCTGCTGAGGAGGAAACATAAAACTTATTTGGTTTTGGTTGTTTTCTTAACAATAACCTAGGAGAAGGCTTTAGAGAAAGGTGTTTCTCTCCACAACCTTCAGTTAAAGCAAACAGTGAAGTTAATCTGTTCAAAGGATACTGGTTATTTGAAGGAAATAAGACAACAAATATTATTCCCTCTTTTAGTGGCAGGAACAATTAATATCAAATATGGATTGACCTTTAACATGAAGAAAAATCTCAGAAAATGGGAGAAGGCTTGTAGAATTGGATACCAAAATTGGCACTAACTGTGTATAATTTTCACTGTCTGTCATCACTTTTTTCAATGTTAAATAAGAGACTTCTACATTAAGAAAGCAACTGTTTGGAAGATGACTAATTTGTATATAAAACAGTTGTGACATGCATTTTATGAGTGAATGATCTAAGGCATACCTATTAAAAGTTGACTGAGTATTAAAGTCTTCTGTGTTAGTTTTAAGTCGTATTTTTGAAGATTGCTTGCCCTGGCTTTCAGGTTAGATTTATGTCAGCAGAAAAGAATTCCCTTTCTTGTATAAACTAAATTTCCTTTATTCCTTTTTTGTTCAGAAATCCTTAAAGGCATTGGAATTTGTTCATTAGCCAAAATTATTATTTACTTGTTTATTTACTACGATGTGAGAAATAAAAGCGGGAATTTAAATGTCACCTCCTAGTGCAAAGAACTGTTTGCACTTTGCAGAGCATATGCAGAGCGGTAATTGACTAGAGGGATTAACATAGAAATTTTATCATAAACTCTACACAATTTATCCCCTTCTGGTCACAAAATTTTTACTCGAGATGAGTTCTAAACAGTGAAAAATTGGGCATATATATGTTTACTGTGTTGGTTCAGTTTTATTTTCCAGTATGTCATGGTTTATTTCCTTCATATATTGTTTCTATGTACCTCTATACTTGTTTTTAGGGAGAATAAGCAAAAACAAAACAGTTCTATTCCCATAAAAATATTTGAATGGAACTATAAAAAATTAATTTAACATATTTTAAAAATACCTTTAGTGGACTGTTGAACGAGCTGCATAGCCAAGTGAGCTGGAGTGTAGTTCAAAGAAATAGAAAACACTTACCAAGTATTTTATAATTTTTATTATAATCATTGAGCACAGTAGTTATAAAGTGTGCAGAGCACATCAGTATTTTAAGCAGTTTTCCTTCCTGTCTAAAGTAAGGTCGTTAAATTCATGCTATAGAATCTCTAAATAGGAACAGAACAGTAGAAATGACATTCAAAAAAGACACATGGAACATATGGGAAACAAACATCTGAGATTGTCAACTGCACCAATAAAAAAATAAATGGTCTTCTTTTCCTCTTCTTTCACATTAATATTTTGTGTATTTCTCTGAGTTTGATTACTTAGTAATACAGGACATGAAAATGTTTTACCCTGACACCTGTCTTCATGAAAGACTAGTAAATGCAACTGGAAGGGACTTCAGTGGGTCAGCTAATCCACATGCTTTCCCAGGGATGCTGTGGATTACTTTTTTTTTTCCCCTCCAATAAACTTGGACAGCCTCCTGCAGTGTTTCATGAACCTTGCCATTATTTTTTTTTCTCATGTGGAACCTTAACTTTTTTGTTGGAACTTGATGTACATAGCAATTTTCCTACCTAGCAACAGGGGAACAAATAGATTATTCCCTCTCTCTTGACATTGGCCTGTCTATATATTTGAAGATTATTATTGTTGAATGTGGAATGTTCTTGCTTACAAGCTAATTCTCTCAAGTGAGTGAGAATAGTGGTGAGAGCTGTACATTGTTTCTGAAATTAAAGGCTACAGTAAGACCTTGGGGGACTTCACTATTAATCTTTCGTATTTTATTTATATTACAAATATATGCTATGAATGAACATGATACAGTTCTCTCTTCTTGTTTCAAATCTACTTTAAGTTACTAGGAAGTCTATCTCAGAGGAACTTAAAAAGAAACAGAGAAGTTTAAAAAAATTACACCATTCTATCCTGTGGCACAAAGCTGCTTTTATTTAAAAAATCTGTGCTTTTTAAAAAAAAATCTTATTCAGTGGATGGAGGACTGGGAGGAATTAACTGTCTGTGATATGCAGGAAAGGGGAGAAGTCATCACAGGAAAAGTAAATCTATTTTACGATACACGTTTTGCAGACACCAGACTTAAAACTTAATCTCTGCAATATTTGCCCAACCCAGTCTGTTGCAGTTGTTTTTATTGGCCATCCAGCTAGGCTTATTCAGCTCTCAGATTTAAACAATAACAATTATTCTTTTCAAGTGTAACGATTGTGATTATTTGGATCCCATGCTTTAATTTTTTATCTACAAATCGTTAGTCTGTCTCCTTTGAGATTGTGAAATTTTCCTTTCCCTCATAGATGTCAATTTATCAAGAATTCTAGTTATTCATTTGTTTAAGCTAAGATTAGATGGAGATTTTGTGTTGTCTTGGTTTTTTTAGGACAATGGCTTTACTTAAAGAACTAGGAGAAAAAATACAGCCTATGGGCTATCAAACCAATTTCTTCTCAGAAAAAAACACGTTTTTATCTTGTTTCCACTTAGACCTCTCACACTACTAAGAAGAAACTTAGCAATTCTTACAATGAAAATGGGAAGATTATGGGCATATAACCATAGTTCTCCATCCTGTACTTTGTTTCTCTCTTACTCTCAACAAGTATAGAAATTTAGTAGTTTACTTGTGTATAAATTACACATACAGACACAAACATATGTGCAAATACGCATATATGTAAATTGTTTTGTGCATGTATATATAGATGATGGTCAAATATTAATTATTTTGTAAAAAGTATAATGATTGTGACTGTCCTGTCTTGGTAAGTGCCATTTACCTGATGGTAGTGCTAACATATATTACTGGCAAATAGTTTTTTTTAAAAGTAGATTAAATAGATTAATATTATTACTTAATTGTTAGGAAGGCTTTTCCAATGCCTGGGGTACTGCAGGACTCACCAATATATGATGTGATTCTGACTGCAGAAAAAGAAGGAAATAAGAGCCATTCAATGAATTCTTTCTCATATGAAAGTTAGTATTTCTTGTGTAAATATTGCAATTTCAAAACAAACCTTAAAGTTTAGCATTATTATTTGGTCTCTTAACTGGTCACATGTTTTCTAATACATTGTTGGATAAATTTACTTACGTTCTCTGGGTTAAATACGTAACTAAACTGAGTAGTCCTATCCTGTTCAGCAATTGCTGACCTTTTAGCACTTGAGCTAAATGAATGAGTGAACTGCACTCTGTGAGTAGAGTGGGAGTATAACCTGCAGCAATTAAAATGAATGTAACTGGCGTTTGAAGGTAGAGTACTTAAGCTAAAAGAAGGGAGAGAGATTGGTGGTGAACTTCAGGATAAAAGATCATTAAGTTACACAATCCTTTCTTACAGCCCTTGTTAGCTAGGAGTTTCTTGTTTGGTTTTCATCCTGTCTTTTCTTGAAACTATCTGAGAGTAACCATGGAATACTTGCTGGACAACAATGTATCTTACAAGGTATTGCCAGTTAAACATTTTCCCATCTGTGTGGAATTTGTCCTGGTACATGTATTTGCCAAACAAAACTGGCTTTGATGACATGAATACGAACACGTCACTGTTCATGAACAGATCAACTGAGGGATAGGCAACTGTAACAACATCTGTGACAGCTTTTGTTTCCTTCTATAGGTAATAGAGTTTGATGATGGATCTGGATCAGTTCTCAGAATACAACCACTGCGCACGCCACGAGATGAAGCTATTTATGAATGTGTGGCTTCCAATAGTGTTGGCGAAATAAGTGTGTCCACGAGACTCACTGTTTTACGTGGTAAGTTCTTTCTAAACATAACTGATTTACTTCACAGAGATGAAAGTGATATGTTGTTGTAAGAGAGAGGTTTCTCTCCAGGAAAGTTAGGTAAAGTTCTTTTCAAATGGATATTATAGTCCTGATGCTGTTAAATATAAACTTTTTCAAATTATTCTTGAATATCATATTTCTGATTTTTGACTATAAAATGGTAATGTGGGTATGCGAGGTATGACAGATTAGAGTGAAGAAAAGAAGTAACAAGTAAGTGAAACAAGAGTGCCATGCACAACAGGTATTATATCAATTGTTGGTGCAAAAGCAATGCTTTATGAATGCCTTTGATTTACATTTTAGTGCTGCCCTGGGTAGCTTAGCTTTGTGTGATCAGCATTTATACACAGATTTGCCCAATTAAGAGTGACCTTGAAAAATTGCATGAATGGCTTTTAGGTGAGGTTAAGCTGCTACAAGATTTCCCCCCAAAGATATAACATGTAAAAAGGAAGTGGGCTTCTTCCATTTCAAATATATGTCACCTGAATTGTATTCTTACTTCAGCAAGAAGTTTTTGAAGACAGTAAAGGAAAAAAATCTATTTTTTCAGCTATCCTTCAGGGGTGAGAATATGAATGTACTACCAAGTCTACTGTCTAGATAATACTCAGAGGAATAAATACTAGTAGTCAAATAACCTGAATGTTTCATTCTGTCACCTAGGGATGAATGGAAACTGTATTTGGAGACACTTCATGAAATATCACGCTCTTCAGTTTGCAGGATTGCTTTTATGACTGAAGATTACTGTCTTGTATTGTGATATTACATGGTATTACTTGATTTGCAGAATTAACTGCTAGTGGCCTGTTTATAGGAATCGAAGATGATTAATCAGCTTCACAGAATTTAGAAGAAAATTTGTAAAATGTATGATTTAAATAATTATTTTTGATCCTTCTATCCCAACAAATGTAGGGTGACAAGGAGATTTCTTTACTCTTATTTTTCTCTGGAATTGGATTTTTATTCAAAAAAAGGAAAAAAAGAGATTTATTTCTATATTTTTTTTAGCTATTTTAATCAGTACGGACTGGGTTGGCATTACTGTTGGAGTCAACTAACACCACCATTTATCTATGTAACAAATAATATCACTAAGTACATACATATTTTTTTCTTAGAGGTAGTCTGGTAGGCAAACCTTTTTAATATTTAAAGTTCTTATCTCTAATGCCATGATTGTTCCTTCTGTTATCTTTTTTGAATTCTTCCTAGTCTAGCCAATGAAAATGAGAAGATTGATATCTAGGTTCATGTTTTAACAGCACCTGTTCTTATCTCCCTAAGATAAGGTTTTCCCTTTATTAACTGATAAAAACAGTTTTTATGCAGTTTCCATGTTGTTGAAAATGAACATAGAATGACATTTTCATACTGCATAAAAAGTTTTGTAAATTAAAGGGAGATGAGAAAAAGGAGGAGAGGGAAAAACAGCAAAGAACCATGTGAAAACTCAGGTGGAAGTAGTATTCTTTGTCTTCAGAGTTTCGTGAAACATATTCAAGACTATCTGGTCTTCAAATGTGTATTCATGTGTTTTGAAAAATACTGTTTTAAACCAACCAAAGTTCTCATTTTGGGATTTGTAGAGAGGAAGCAACAGCCCTCATCTCTGTACCAAGGGCCATAGCGGTTGAAAAAGGCAGAAGAGTTGTCTGAGTGTCAAAACTGACCTGACTGTAAAATGTGATCGGTTTCTTTGCTTGTCCTGTTGATTGTTTAATCAATTTCTTGTAAGGCATATATGGCTCTGCTGCCTATTTCTTACTCAAACAGCTCAATGCTACTATAGATAACATTATCATCAGATCTTCTTTTAAAAACCATGAATAATGATGTGCATATGCAAATGCCTGATTAACAAAAAATGTACGTTATTGCTTATGAAGTTAAAAATTAAATCAATTTAAATTTTAAATTTTAATTAAAATTAATTGTCTAATTAAAAAATGCAAAATATTAATGATTGTGTGTTATTTCCAGCCTTAATATGTATGGCTTTTGCAACTGCTGGAATATACTTTGGCCCCAGGAACAGATTTCTGGATTTAATCTGGAACTGGGAATGTGTGAGAACTCATGTACATACTGGGATTGTAGATTTAGATAAAGATTTCAGAGAAAGCAAGGACCATGCAGAGTAACAGGGCATTGTAAGGAAATTTTGGCAGGGTTAAAATTTTGAAGTGCTATAAGTACAATGACCTGCTGTATTGCTTTCCAATACAAAGGATAGTTCACTGCTAAGGGCGTTAGCCTGGAAGATAAGTAATTCTGTTATAAGCTTCTACTTTGCAAATTTACACAAATCATGTTGTACAGTCTGCAGTAGTAGCCTTGTGGAAAACACTTCATCTGATTATGCCTTTGTGGGAAAAATCTGTGCCTCACATAGCTGCTGTAGGAATACATATCATAGATGTGAACAGGAATTAACAGACATAATCCGATGCAAAACAGAGTGGAGTGAGTTGGATCTGTGGTCCACTTAGACTTTGCTCATCCATGAGGCATGTGTGTGACTCTGGATCACAGAAGATACACACATACCTTTCATATGCTCTTCAGATCTTTCCAAAAAATGCTATTATAGACCCAACTTGGCATTTGTGCCTCTTGCAAGGGGGCACCCTCGCAGGGATGTCAGAGTTTACCCACAATTCGACCCACAAGAATTGTGACCCTAATACGGGACAGTGAAATCGGGATGTTCTGAGGAGCTGAAGTATCTACGTATATTAATTTTTGTTTGTTTGCTTGTTTGTTTCACTAAATCCAGTTTACCTGCTACAAATCATTTCTGCAGCACAGACCAGCAACATTTTTGCCAATATATCCATATTTTCAGAGCCAAACTTGTTAGTTTTTCCATCTGTGGCAGTATAGAGCAACAGTATTTTGATGCAGTACAGGTTTTACCCTGGTTTGTTAGGTTCTTACACTATGACCAATCTGTAGTACTTGGATTTCCAAGAACTATGAATATAAATGAGGTCTTTAGCTTCTGGGTGTTGAAATTTCACAATGTGAGAAGGAAAAAGGACAGAAAAATGCTATAGATGATAACATTTCAAGGCCTTAACAGAGACAAAGTATTGGGCTTTTTTTCTGTTACCAGAGTAAGTCAGGAAATGTTCCAGGCTAAACTTTTACTTGCTAGACTGAATGTTGTGACAGTCTGGACCAAGAACGAAGGTCTGAGATAAATGGAAACTGCTTTTGATTTTCTGTATATAAAGAAGGCGACCGTTTTCCAGGACAGATTCATCTGTATGAAAATGCTGAATTTGAAGGTAAACAAATCTTGTATAGAGGGGTCTGGAAGGAGACCCCTTTTGTTTTGAAAATTTGTACTGAGAACCAAATGAGTAGAACAGTGCTTTGATTCTTTATTTCAAAATTATCAGTGTTCAACAGGAAATAAAAGACAATAAAGTGTAGGACCTTCCCATATTCTGCAGGCATCAGAGATGGAATAGCTTTTCTTTCATTGTCTGTTCACTTCTTGTTAAAGCCACCTAACTCTGTTCTTTGGTCTTGCAAATGGTGGATAACAGACATTTTTCATGGCAATAGAACAAGGATTCTGTTGTCAAATGTAAGTACATAAATTGTTCACAAAGGAGGAAATGAGGTGCCTCCTTCTAGTAGATAAATCAGCAACAATTCCATGTCATTAGTTTTAAGGAATCCTGCTTTTCATTTTTAAAATGATTTTTGGATTGTTATTCCTTGCTAAAGTTCTGCCAAGACTATGAGGACCTCAAGAAACTTAGCTTCAGCTACCTCCTGAGAAGGTATATGATGGCAGCACAGAAGAGTGCAGGTTGTAAGCAAGGATGGAGAAGGGCAGAATACCTACGTACATTCTACTGGCACTGCTGTTTGCTTTGTTTTCTTTGCTGTCTGGGAAGTAAAGAGAGAGACGATATACAGCACTTAAGCAGAAGGCAGTTTGTTTCCTGAGCCCGTAATTTTCTCTATTATTGTTGATCATACTGTGCATTATAAAAATATTGACATATAGCATCTTTGTAGCATGGGCACTATGTAAGGATGGAAGAATTAAAGTAAAATTTCTATGGGAAGTGCCTAGGGCAGTTATTCCATTTTATGCCTTCTAGAAACTGATTGATTTAATATCATTGCGGCATAATATAAAAAGTGAAATATTTACTGAGCAGTGTTTCCTTGTTCATTGATACACATAGAGCTTGAGATTGAGGTAATTGAGAGATGTGATTTTTATTAGACTCTTAGAAGTGCAGAACATTTCTACATTGTTTAAAAAACAAAACAAAAAAAACCCCAAAACCGGAGGTAATGAATCCAAGGTGCTACATTTTTGGTTTCTGCTGCTAGCAATAGATTCAATGGCAATAGGAGCTTGTTTCTGCCTTTTCACTGCACCCAGTGGTACTGAAATGAGAAGGAACTATTTTGAAGTAATCTATCATCTGGGACAGCTATCTTTGAGGGCATGGAAATTAGACAAATGGAGTGGCACAGCTATAATGTTGGAAAATGTGCTGAGGGATGTCTTTCATTTCTAGACAAATGGGAGGAAGGACTGTACATTCTGGGTATTAGCTGCACAGTAGGAGAAAAATGCCATGTTCCAGCTGGAGCTGTATAAACGATATATACCAGTGTTTATCTGACTTAACTGTTTGCTGTATAGTCACAGTGATTATTGCCAGGGGGCCGCTAGAAGCACAGGCTTTTGAAAGTGGAATGAATATAAACAAGGAAAGCAAGAAAATACCTGTATGAGAACTTCATACACTGGGAAAACGTTTATCTCAAACATCCATTACATGAGAAGAGTTTTGAAGAGCCAAAGGAATATCTTTCCCCAAAACTTCCTGAACTTTCAGTGATCATGCTATATATGGCACCTTGTGACCAGAATTAGCATGTTTATTACAGTCCTATTTTTATTATGCCTCTTTTTGAAGAGGAACACTGTTGTTCCTGCTGTGAAAATGGTACTTTGCAGTTTATGTTGTAAACTCTCTCCTGGGGAACTGTGCAAGGAAGATTAAGGAACAAAACACAGCTGCTTGACAGTCACACAAAAGGATTTTGTGAAATAGTGAAACAAAAGGAGAGGTAGCCAATAGAACTTAAGCTTAAAAAAAAACCTTACGGGCGGTTATAGAATGGCATGCAGATTTCTTGAAATGGCTTACAAAACAGTATAGCATTAGAAATATTTAGCTATAATGTTAGAAACTATTTTGAAATATTTTCTTTGGGTATGCAAATGTAAATTGGGCAAATAAAACATTTGCCTTCCATGCAGTATAATTTGAAATACTTCATGAATTATTGATCTTAGTAGAGATGGGATGGTGGGATTTACCACTAGCCAAAACAGGATATGGAAGAATAATTTTGTGAAATACATGGTCCATTTCCCATGGCTGACTTCTAAGTTACTGTGTGTTTTAAGTCCCTTTATAGTGCAGGCATACACGTGGTAGCTAATGTAAATGATTTAGAATATACTGCACCTTATAAATTCTGTAACAATCAGTAAACATGGAAGGGTCTATTACTGTAAATATATGGTGCAGAGTATTGAGTTCAACTTCTAGGTATATACACTTGATCTTTCTGATTTCACAGTTATCTATTGTTGAGTATTGTGTAGTTCTTTAAAAAGCTATGTTTATAGTTGTTTAAAATACATGAAAAGGCTTGAATAAGTGCTATAAGCATTGTAAGAAGTTTCTGGGAAGTGGCTCACCTCGTTTTTTTATAGTTAATACTTTTTATATTTCCACTCATGTCCCTAGATACAAAATTTATCAAATATATTTTTTGCCTCAATCAGTGAATATTTTGCTTACACTTTTTTTTTCCGTATTTTTAAATGTACAATTTTTGCCTTTTCTTGAAGACCATTTTGTTATAAAGAAACTGCTTCAGTCGTTTCAAATTTTAATCTATGCATTAGAAAGCTTCTTCTAAAAAATAGTCACTATAAAAAGATGAATGAAACAGCAATTCCAAATTTCTTGATTGTCAGTATAAATTCCTGTAGTCAAGACCTTCAGAGATTACTTTGGAAATTCAGAGGTTACTTTGGAAAATCAAGAGTAGGCTGCGCAATTTACAAGGTCTTTTAAGATGTCTTAAGAAAGTATCCATAGTCATCAGATTTTTTTGAGAAATCTGTCCTTATTTTATTCCCTAGACACAATTTTTTTTACTCATGAAGTTTCTTTCAACTCTTTTATGTTTCAACTCTTTTATGTCCTACATATTCTTTTAACCTGGTTGATTATTCAGTTGTATTTGCTCAATGAACGTACATGGAGACAGTTTTCCTGCTGCCAACTAGTAATACCAGCTGTCGTTATATCTTTTTAAAGGTTTATTTTTCTTCCTTCTATTCCTCACTGAATTTCATGTTACTGAATTTCATTCAGCCAAGTTTCTGTTTTATATACAATCCAGTTCAGTTTCAGATATTTGAGCATGCACATAGATCAATTTTAGTTTTTGAAATATTAGCAGTAGTAGAAAAGTATTTATGGCTGTTGTTTATAGGGCAGTGTGGATGGTCCTAAGAGATTAACGTTAGCTTGAAATCAGTAAGATGGCTAGACTATATCATATTTGTTCTTATTATATATCTATGAAAGAAAAGAAACTTGTGGATGCTAGTTCATAGATAGATGTCTGACAGTTGTTGTGATCTAAGAAGAGCAATTGAAATAATACCAGACAAAAACAGATCAGTTCTATTTAGTTTGAAAGAATTCTTGACCGGACAGTTTTGGCTGAGAATGAACACCTGTTAAATGCTTTCAGAAAACGGCTCAGTGACTAATTTTAGCATGATCCCCATTTGGGTATTCACACTCTAGTGACTGCATGTAGTGTTATAGGCATTTTTGATAACAGAAGTGAGTATATGCTGGCCACTTGGAAAATACAAACTAAGCCATCTCGAGCAGATCAGTTTTAAAACACGTTTGTTTTATACTTTTTTCCCATTCATTGACACCTATGATGATTCAATCCCTTTTCCCAGCAGTTATCCCCAAATCATCAGAAATCTGTCAGAGACAAGTGACAATGAGAACAATGACAAAGAAATTAGTAAGGGGATGAGGAATATTTCTTCTACCAGTCTGTTCTTGCAGAACCAGTATCAGATGATGTAAGCACAGAATTAAAATTAAATTTCCTAACTCGAAAGAGCAATGACTTGCTGTATACAATAGGTTACTGTTTTGATCTGGTTCCTCAAAGTCTGACCCAGATATAAGCAGCATAATGATACAATATTATGAATGATCTTTACAAGAAAAGACGGAGCCTATACACATTAACTGTTTGTATAACTCCTAGCTGTTCTGAGTAAGGATAGTTATTTTAGGCTTCTGTGCTATAATTTTGATATCTTGCAGCGCTCTAGGTCTATGTACATAGAGAAAAAATCTTAACTTTTTTCAGTTTCTGCCTGGATGTAAGGTAATTCAATTTAAAGAAAACTGTCATTCAAATTTGTATTGTGTTGGTTTTTTATCTATTTGTGAAATGGTGGACCTTTTGTCTATTGGAATTGATAACAAAAAATAAGTACAAAATAGTTTTTCTTACACCAAGAATTTTTAGAACGCAATCACTTTTCCCGAGATTAGGTGTTACGCATCGATTTAAGGCACTTGGCCTTGTATAGAGTCCTGTTACTTTAGTATCGGGATTTAAGATTATGCAAGCTTTCATTGTTCAGTGACCTAAAACCACTGTCTCAGTTGAAGCCAATGCCTTAATGAAAGCCAATGCAATTCGTCAAATGCCATGTTACCTGTTGTAATCTGTGGCCTCCGTTGTGCATGCAGTTTATCTGTCTGTATGTCCACTCACTTAACAAACTCTTATGATATATAATTAGCAATTTAATTGTCATTACTGTACAACATGAAAGTAAAATTGACAGCAGAATTCTAGGGAATTTTTTCATGACAGTATTTTATATTGATTAATATAAAGTAGTGTAATTCTAGAGATTATCTGTTTAAGGAAATGATATGATGATTAGTTGCTCAACCCCTGACAATGTCAGCATATCTGTAAGGAACCCAGTGGTATTAGCAGCTTGATAGTTTCAACTTAATTGTTATCACAGCAAATATTCATATGAGATGCCTAATATAGCATAATAAAACCAAGGCAATTACTAGAAAAAGAAATTCATGTAGACGGTCTGTCTTCAGCTTTCCAGGCTAGTGGTTTCTGTGAATGCTTATGTCTTATCAAGTGCAGCATTAGGGTGACAGAAATGTTTGCATAAATGGAGGACATGTTTGACACTAGTGTACTGAAGTGACAGTAAAATTAAATCCATTTTAATGTAATAAGTGCTAATCTTCAAATACAGAAAAAGCCTAGCAAGAATGTTTTTTCACATATATCTGAAAAAGTAATTTAGAAATTAAAGAAAGCTTGTGTAATACTTCAGCTTGCTTAGTCTGGCAATAGGTCATAAAATAGTGTTTATTACTGTGATAACATGTTAAGTTTTCAAAGATTTGATATAGGAAACAAAAGCTAAGAAGAGGAACACATACAAAGGTATTTAAAATATTTTTGGCAAACGTATAAACATTAAAAGGAAGCTGAAATTCAATGGATCTTGTCAAAACAAAAATATTTTGGTTATTAGGACTAGTAATAAAACAATTCTGAAGCAGTAACTTTTAATTGATGCGACAAAGCAGAGTAAGTTTCATTGCGTTAGTGTGGTAAGAGGTTGGAAGAACTGTGATTTAAGTGGCTCTATGGGGAGGGAGAAACTTTTATGAATACTCTAAGGCTTATGCAGGATATAAAATCCTGTTGTGATATATATCACTTCAGGTATTTCAGTGCTTGCTGTAAACTGATGTGAAGTTCGGCAGCTGAGTTACTACTGTTCCATTTATCTTCGTAGCAAAGATACATTAATAAAGTTACCACTCACTAGTTCAGTAGCAAATGGAATTTGTCTGCACTTCCAAATAGATAAATTGTGTAAAATTATGAATTAAGTCCACCATGATTTAAATTATTCCATTTAAATGATTTACTGTAAAACTACTACAAAGAATCTACTGTGATGTAAAGTGTTAGATAGTAATAGTAGCATTTTAGCACTTTTGTTTATGTTGAGTGCATCTTGTGACATACAGTGTCAGTGCATGCTTAATATGACAACAGCAAAACATAATAATGAGGTAATTTTTCAAGTGGAAGCATTTCAGTAAGCTTCAGTCAAATACAGTCAAAAAGCACTGATTAGAGCCATGTGTTTCATTAGGACCATCACTTGGCTTATGACTCTGTGGTCTTTTATAGCATTGACATGTTTCAGGAGATACTGTCTTAACAGTACATATCTGAATTATTGTTATTATCTGAATTATTGTTATTATTGTTACAGCAGGACCCCTCTTGATCATCTACTGAAGGTCTTGGGAGTCTGGGGAGGTCCCTGCTAACTGCAAGCTATCCAGTGTTATTCCAGTTCACAAGAAGGGCATGAGGGAAGACCAAGGAAACGACAGACCTGTTAGTCCGACTGTCACCATTTAAGGCTGGGCAGGCACTTAAAACAGGTGGCGGATGCTCTCTGTTAACCCCCTCCCT
>NW_009616269.1:0-1165 GCF_000690535.1 Cariama cristata
TTCTGAAGGCAGGCAGTGGCTCGGCCATGAGTTACTGTCTGGGGAGCACTCATGCCAGCTGGCGTGGGACCCCAGGGATGGCAGGTCTCTGGTGTGGGACCCCAGGGATGCCAGGTCCCCACGTGGGACCCCAGGGATGCCACGTCTCTGGTGTGGGACCCCAAGGATGCCAGGTCCCCACGTGGGACCCCACGCATCCTTTGGCACAGACGATGATGGGGAGGACGGCTGCGATTGAGATGTGCAGGGGACGCTGCAGCTCCCCGTCCCCTCCTGTCCCACACCGGTGCCACGCTGTGATACCTTGCAGCAGCACCGCACTGCACCATTCAGTCCCTCCTCTTCCTCCTAGCCCTTCCATCTTCTTTAGCTCTCATTTACAAACAAGCTGCAGCCCAAGATGGGGAAGGAGGAGGAAGAGGAGGCACCGGAGCCGGGTGTTTCATTCCTACACACCTCTTCCTGCGCGCCAGATGGGCAGAGGGAAATCATCCATAATTGTTTATCCAGAAGCGATTCGGTGACGCGATGCAGCAGAGTCCCCTTCTCCTGGATGGGGAGCCCAGGAGCAGGGGGGGCCCCAGCCCCAGCCCCCTGCCCCGGAGCCGAGACCACCGGGCAGTGATCTGAACAGAGGTGACGAGAGACGGCGTGATAGAGAGGCTGTGGCCCTTTCAAGGACAATTAATCACCGGCAAAATAAAAGCGATATAAAGTCTGCGGGCAGGCTGGAAGCCACGTGCTGCCTCAGTGCCATGGCCAGGGCATCGCTTCCCCCATCGCTCTGGGTTTTGCATTTCTCCGCTCACCTGCAGCAGTGCAAATTTCCCATCGTTTTATTTAAGCGCACGAGCCGCCCTCCATCTCTGGGCCCTGATGCTCATGTACCCAAGCCTGGTAAATGATTTACGCAGAGATGATGTACGACCTGCTTGCTCATCTAAGTTTGCGGCTAATCCTGTAGCTGAGATGTCTCCGCAGAGAGCGGTGCTGGCTGGGAGGAGGGGGGGTCTTGTGCTGGCCACTGGATCGTGCTGCTCGGGATGCGGGAGTGATGTTTGGGTGCTGGAGGGATCTTTTCTTTAAATGAGGGTTTTTTTAAACAGCCTCACAAATCCATTTGCCATCACCCATCCCCTGCCGCGGGTAATGGCAGGGAAAAGGA
>NW_009616269.1:1216-1886 GCF_000690535.1 Cariama cristata
CCCTCCGTGCTTCCGCACACGTGTGCCGGGCTGTGCCGTACACGTGGCTGCGCGTCCGTATCTCTGAGTGTGTATACTCACGCTTGCTGTATATATGGGTGTGCATTGCTTTATGACAACTGAAATGGAAAAGACAATTGGATGTCAAAACCTATCCGAGGAGCCCATTTATACCCACCGACTTTTATGGGATTCCCACTGATTGATTCAGGCCCCATAAAACTTCCCGCAGCAGCTCCCACCCCTCCCGGCCAGCTCTGCCTCTCCTCAGGAGATTGACTCCTCCGCCTCCAGCAGTCCCTGGATGTGCAGCTTCTTTCCAGCTCCCCGCCGGAGCCACTCCAGATAAGGGATGCGGTGCATGTGCCACCGTGCCATCCATCACGCTGTCAGAGCATCACTTGGGCCGGGGCTGGGGGCCGGGGGCCGTGGCCGGATCCTGCACTCGGCCGCCCCCTTTCCCTTCCAAGCCATTTTTTTCTCCTTGCAGAGGTGAACTTCACACTCCGCTGACAATCCCCGAGTGACAGCCCTCGGTGCCACCCGTCCATTCAAGGCAGGAGCTGGGCTGCTTCACGCTGTCCCCAGTGGGACAATCCATCTCGGCACTGGCCCGCATCCTGCACCGGTGCCACACGGCACAGCTCCCCGTGCCAAGCGGTGAGGATGC
>NW_009616269.1:2218-2492 GCF_000690535.1 Cariama cristata
CCCCCCCTTCGCTGTTCCGACGGCACGGGTGCGGAGCAGGCAGGATCGGTGTCTGTCCCTGGGGAGGGCACAGCAGGGGGCTGGTGCAGGTCATCGTGTGTCACCAGGAATCGTGCAAGGCTAGTGCAAATCTCGTGTGGATGGGTGCAGAGCTCAGCACAGCCCGCGGGACTCATTCGGTGGGTGCTGGCCCAGCACCCATTGCACCGTGCTGGCCCTGTGTCTGTGTTTGGAGCAGGGAGAGTCTGTCCTGGAGGAAGGTGATGGGAAGACC
>NW_009616269.1:2653-4067 GCF_000690535.1 Cariama cristata
ATGAGCAGCCCTGGCCCCTTCCCCCTGCTCCCCTCCCCTCCCAGCCCTCTCCGCCCCAGCCCTAGTCCAGCACCTATTAATATCGATACCTCGGGGCGTACGGTGAGAACTTGGACACAATCAGGACACTGAAATTGTTCCACGGGGACAGAGAGCGGGTTGCTGGCACAGTGTGTCCAACGTGGCCGTACCTGTGACGCCAGGGAGTGATGGTGGCAGATGAGGGTGACAGGCAGAGTCTGGTGCTCCCACTCCCTGCAGAGGACGGAGGGCACTCCCACGACTTCCAAGATTTGGGCTGAAAAGGCACGGTGCAGCCTTCCTAGCATGCTACCGGCTTTCAGAAGCAAGGAAGGGAGGTTACCCACTGCCCGGTCTGAGAGTGTGGCTGTTGTATTGCCATCGCACTGCCATTGTGCTGCGATTGCGTTGCCATTGTGTTGCTGTTGGGCTGTTGTTGGGTTGCTGTTGTGTTGCCATTGAATTGCCGTTGTGTTGCCATTTCATTGCCATTGTGTTGCTGTTAGATTGCTGTTGCGTTGCCGTTGCGTTGCCGTTGGGTTGCCGTTGGGTTGCTGTTGCATTGCTGCTGTGCTGCTGTAGCATTGCCATTGCATTCCCGCTGTGTTACCGTTGCCTTGCTGTGCCATCGCCGGAGCATTTTCGTCGCGTTACTGTGTTGTTGCCATCAGGCTGGCGTTGCCCAGCCCTGTCCCCAGCCCAGCCCCGGGAGCGTGCTGGTGTGAGGGGGTCTCTCCCTGCCAGCCGCTCTCTGAAGGCTGACGACCGCAGAGGTCTCCCACCCCGGTGGCTTTTCCTCGTTGCAGCAAAGCCCGGCCAGGGAGGGGGGGTCCGTGGGACGGAGCGCTGGGCTGCTCCACCTCCCTCCGTGCACCGAGCTCGGAAAGCCGAGGGCTGCCCGGTACCTCGCTCCGCTGCCAGACGAGGGGCCAGGGTAAGGGCAGGCACCATCGCGGCAGCGCACCTTGCAGGGCGACGTCTTCCCACCCCCTTTTATAAAAAGCAATGCTCCTGTAATAAAGAATTTAATAACCCGCTGTGCCTGTGTGGATAGAAAACTCATTTGTTTAATAGGCAGCAGTTTGGCTTTGTCATGTTCATTTAGTTTTTAATGACGCACAGTTGTGCCAATATTGATTTTAGCTTATAGGGACTCAAAAAATTTACTATCTGGAATTATCTGAAATGTAGCCGTTTTTTCTGGCAGGCAGGAAGATGGATCTCTCCCCGCCTCGCTCCCGGCCGGCGTGATGGCACAAGCTGTTTGCGAAGGGCTCCACGTGATGCCGCGTCGGTCCCCGTCTCACCCATGGCACAAGGCAGCAGCCGGCGCTGCCGTGCCAGACCTCACCGGGCCGAGCTCTCCCACCTGCGAGCATGGGGAAACTGAGGC
>NW_009616270.1:0-5670 GCF_000690535.1 Cariama cristata
TTTTGTCTTGGCTCGGCCCCCTCGCGCCTTTCATTGACATGTCAAGTGCTGATAACCTGGAAGTGAGTCGGCGAGCTATTTCATTATCCTTAGGTGGAAGAGCGCCGTGTCCTCGAAGTGACAAGTGACTTCTGGCAGGATTGCTTAGCGGGCTTCTGAAAACAAACAAAAAAACCGGCAAATGTGTTCGTGTTTACCACAGTATTCCTTAAATTACCTGCAGTGTTTTCCTTGCAGTTCTGTCATCGGTAATAGGGGAAAAAAAAAAAAAAATCCAGCAAGTTTTTGCTCCTTGAAGTGGTGATGCACATTTCATTCCTCTGTGGGTTGGGTGAAAGCAAGAGGTGTTTCTGAAACTCTTTTAAATAAAAACTCTGAAACCCAAATTATGGATTTGTAAGTGGCTTCTCAAGCTTAAGCATTACAGGTATGAACACCCGCGTTCTTCTTCTGTGAACCAGTGTTGGGTTTTTTTTGTCAGAGAAAAATACACTGCTGTGTACTGTATGTAGTTCGCTTAGGAGGTGAGGATGTTGCATGATGTCTCTTGAAAGAGGAAAAGTACAAACCCCACCCTGAACTCCCAAGCAAGAGCTGGAATGCACACTTCTATTTGTGTGTTGGAGAAATGCTTGAAAAGAGGAGTAACCTGTGCTCAGAAGAGTGTCAGTTTTGTGTTATGAAGTACCCATGCTTTTTCCTTTTTATGTCTTGAACAGTTTAAAGCTAGAATGTGAAAAACTGGCCAGTGAGAAGACAGAGATGCAGCGACATTATGTCATGGTAAGCAAGCTGTATAACAAATTCAAAATGTCTATTAGCTTGGTATACTGAGACTGAAATACATTTGGATTGCTGGAGGTGAACAGAAAGATTATAGTAGTGCTGCTGTTGTTGACGTTGCATCAGTGCTTCTGTTATAAATCCTTAGTTTCAGGGGTTTATAACTTGTTTGCAGCAGTTAGTTTCTGTGTGAAACCTGCTTTTTAACCTTTTAAGCAATTGGGAGTGTTTCTTCCAAATGCTAGCAGATTACTTGTCAGCCCTTTAAAACCATGTACAACTCTCACAGTGTACCTGGGGATGATATTGTTACTTTTGCTGACTTCTCCCAATGGTCGTCTCTCCCTAAAACCGTTTGGGGTACTATTTTTTTCTGTGATGGTAGGAAGCCAAAATTGTAATGTATGCATATAAGCCTGAAGCGTACTTCCTAGAAGAACTGTTGCACCTGGGCAGCTGGTTCATTGTTTCGCTAAATTCAGAATGGCAGGGATCTCATCTGTGAAAGGGATTTCCTCAATGGTTGTGGTCTGCCTGGTTAAATAACGTGCATAGGAAGACATCTCTAAATACGTGATTGTGTGATGGATCATGGTAACTCCAGAGGAGCTCTTGCTGTCGCTTGCCTTGTACGTCTATGAAGGATTAGCCGTTTTCCAGATGTATGTGACAAATAGCGCTCTTGTATTCACAAAAGAATACATAACCTTCAAAAAATTCTTAACCAAGAGTACAAGCAAATGTTAAGGCTCGCAGTTGTCTTTTTCATGCCTGATATGCCTGAGTCTTGGAGATTGTTTAGTACTAACACTGCACACTGAACTGAGATCCCTACAATACTCGGGCACAACAGGACATACTGAGATCAGTGTATCTTCTTTGGCTCTGAATTTCTATGCTTTTTCACTTTTTGCATCCCTGCAATTTAATTGCATCTTTTTTGTGTTTTTAATTTAAAATACTGAATAACTAGTCTGTTAGACATTGCTGATTTATATGTATGTCTGGCTTCAAGCACTTCAGGCATTTTTTTTTGGCATCTTTTATGTGTGCTAAGGAATAAAATCTTGAGTATTTTCTATGTGGCTTTTTTTCTGCTTCTGTAACTCTGTGATTACTTTTCGTGATTTTTTGTTGTCTGTTTTTTACCTTGTTTTATGGCTGTTCTTTGTAAATTTGACATGAAGCAATGTAGATAAATAAGAAAAAAAGAGTAGTTGCTGAAATGCTCTTTCAAATTCCAGGAGCTCTTCAAGGCCAATAAATGTTTTTAGGTCTGTATGTCTTTGTACAGGTGATGTTTTGAGTCAAAGTGAAATTTGGAATAGCTCTCACAATTGCAAAGTCTAATAGAGTAATTTTCTTCTTTCTTAGTATTACGAGATGTCCTATGGGCTGAATATAGAGATGCATAAACAGGTAGGTAGATAATTTGTTTTGCGTAAGAATGCTCTCTACAATTTCTTCCATCGGCCTTAAAACAGATGTGTATTCTGTGTGACTTGCTTTAATTGCATGCCTGAGTGCATTGGAAATTTTTTTGTACTTAACCTGGCCCTGAAACTTCCATCTTCTGTATGGTGTATGGGCTCTGTGTACGTTTCGGTTTTGGCTGCCAGTTGTGCGTTATTCGGTTGACTTGCCACATGCAATCTCCGCACACGCAGGCGGTCCTGTACTGTGTGGGGAGTGGGGAGGGTGTATGTGAATAGGGATGGGTATGTGGGTTGTACCTTCAGAGCTGTCTGACCTCGAACTTTCGGGGTTTGCTGTTTAGGATGATAGCTACATCACAAATGCATATTAGGTATTGTGGCGTTTGTATTTGCGTGTGAAAAAGTCTGTTCTCTTCGGTTAACCTGGACTGATTGAAGCTGGAGCTACAAAAGCAATTGATGCACAGCCATGTTCCTGTTTCCCTCAGGCTGCTTACTTGGACCTTTGTCTAAAACCAGTGTCTTAGCATCTCAAACACGAAAGAGTAAATGAGTTTTCTGTGAGGATGTTAGCGCGCTCGGTTTTGTGCCTTGAAGTCTAGCACTTAGGCCAAGATTAGCAGGAGATTAGTCAGATGGAGCATGGTGGTGTAAATCAGAGTTTCTTATTCGATAATGTGTGTTTTTAACCTTCTCTAGAGGACAATGAATTAAACATCTGACCTCTTTTCCAGTGAGGGAACTTTTTATATGGTGGAGTTTAATACTGACAACTCATTTTAGCGAATGGTTGAGCAATTCGCCAGCGTTACTGGGGACTGTAAACTGCAGAAATAAAGAAATTGCTGGATGGGAGAAGAAAGACCATCTGAAAATTGGTTTGTATGCATTTCTGTTCAAAGTTAGGGATTTGGAACTTCTCTGGGTTGTGGAAATAGGATTTCTTTATCTTGTTGAGAGCAGACATACAAGTCAGATGTTTTTTCATGTTATTTATTATTTATTGTATTCTGTACTCCATTAGCATCCCAATGCCACAGTACTGCTTAGCGCCATTTGCACTAGATGGCATACAAATACGAAGATGGTGGGATTTTCTGCCTCAAAGCTTTTTGCTTCTGCAGCTCTAAAGTTATGGGACCTTGCATGTATGTGTTATTTTACAGACATATATGTAGACCTGTTGAATTCAGATGTACTCCTCACAGGTACCATGAAGACTCAACAAGTGCGTTTAACAACAGTTGAGAGGAAAAGGCTGTGATTGCAGCTGATCAGATTGTATGTGTCTGGTGGCTCTCTGGACCTGATTCTGGTCACAGGTGCTGGTGGGAAGACTGGTCACTGACTTTCAGAGGTGTCGGGTCTGTTCTCACATAAATAGCTAGATTGTTTCAGGTCCTATTTAAAAAATAAAAAATTAAAACAAAACAAAAGACCCCAAACAAACCCCAATTGGTAAAGCAGTAGACATGGAAATAGTTCAGAAAGACTGGAGTCCTTACAGGCCACCCACATAGCGAATTCTTACAGACGTTTGAAAACAAACATTGCAGTTAAACTTGTTTATATTTCTAGGTACCCTGTTTTTACAGCAATTAGTTGTATGTAGGCTAACACTGACTGCACCAAATTCCATGGGACAAAGTCAGCTTGCCAGTGCAATGTGTAATTAAATTGTTTGAAGTGTTGGTGGGGGGGAACCCACAGTGAAAGCCCTTTTAACTTTTAATTTCTAAATGCTTTACTTCAGAAATTGTATACAGTTATCGTGATGGAGTCATCACTGATATTCTGGAGAAGTTAAATACTTAGTTACAACTATGTATGAGGATTACAAAGCACTGAGTTTTAATTAAACACCTTTTTCCATTACTGCTCAGTCTGTTCAAATTAGTAGTTTTAAGTATTGTACACTCATGCAAAACACTTAAATATTTTGTCAGATATTGATTTAAACTCGCTGTGGCTAAGAAACTTGTTCGCTATCATTCTTAAATTGGATACCAATTTCCTGTCTCTCACATCTTCCCTTCTATTGCCACAGTGTTTTGGTTTTTTTCCTCTTGCTTGAGCAACTGCAAAATATTTCCCATGTTGCTTTATGATCACAGCGTTAGGGTCTAGTTTGGTACATTATATAGATAGCGTTGGTTGCTTCATTTGGTGTGCGCGAAGCTTTTTTTAGTTTTTCACCTTAAATTCCCTCCTTTTCCTCTCCCATCTTGGAATTTTACTTGGCTGAAATTGAGTGATTCGCCCTTCCCCTCCCAGCCCCCCCAACCCCCCTGCGCTTTCTAAATTCAATCATATAAAAAATCCTGGGGGCACTTTATCACATTATGAAATACAGACAGCCCTGCAAACCACCTACTTATTATATTTTCTTTCTTTTTTTTCGCTTTAGCACAGAGGCATATCTGTCTTTATTTGTTTTTGTGGGCAGACAGCCTTGGTTCCTCTCAGGTTCTTTTCCAGATGTACTCGCTGGATGCCCTTGTAATGGAAAGCAGGCAATAATGCAGTGAAGTTGCCCTTCGGCGTAATTGGGCCTAGTTCTCAAGATCAGGTTAGGCTTATTCACTTATTAGATTTGCGTCTCAAAGGGTTCAAGAACAGGACTCCCTGGAGTCCTTGGAAGTACCCTAGTAATTGGTGGCCCTGATATTTGAAACCTTTGTGTATTTTTCTGTTAAAGCTTCTGTTCTTCTTGGCTGCTCCCAGCCACAGAGTATTTATTTTTAGAGAAATTTTTCACTGGAACAGAAAATGATGGCTGTGATGGAGTCATGACTCTGTGACTTAGCAAATTGATAAAAGGATAAACGCGCAGAGAGCAGCGGTAGTTGAGTGTGCCTGTGTGTCTCGGGGCGGGGGAGTGGTGAAGGGGGAAGAGCATCTCTTTTCCCACCCCTCGTGTGATGCTCATCATCAGTCATCCTGTGTTGATTTTGATAGAAGACTATTAAAGTGAAACCTATGGGGAATTTGTCATTCTGAAAGGAAAGCTAATGTAATTAGTACCAATTAAAGTACATTTAGTAAATTGGATTTAATCTTAATTAAGCCTGCATAATGTTGCCAATTTTTAACAATTATGTTTGAGAACATAATTAATTTAAATTTTGGTAACTGAGTAAATAGCATTAGACTGGTAGAATTAGTCATTTGTATTTTTTTTTAAAGACAAGAGTGGGGTATGTTGTGACATGTAGTGTTATAGCCTAAAATACTAAGGTAATTTTTGATATTCTGTGCTAGGATCAATAGAGCTTCAAAATGGACACATTCTGAAAAAATAGGCAGTGAGTTGGGGGTTTTAGTGTCACAGTATGAGCAGGTACTTCCCTATAGTTTGAAATTTCAGTATTGGCATAAATATGAACGTTTGAGTGTGGTCTGAAGATGCCCATTTCTTACTAAGCTGCTTTTTCAACATTTGTTTTTAAGA
>NW_009616270.1:5701-22827 GCF_000690535.1 Cariama cristata
AGCAGATATTTTATGAATGAGTAGTTGACATGCTACTCTGTGTTTCTAGTATACTGTTGCTACTTAGTGGTGGTCATTTGGTTTCATTTCTGAAAGGAGGCTGTTTTAATGTTATGGTAAACAATTTACTTAAATTGCTGTAATCAAACACGCTTGCTGAAGGTTTTAATTCAGAATTGTAATTATTGCTTAAAATAAGTGTCTGTATTTGGCTATAAACAACAGATACTTGTGAATGGGACTGATGGAAAGCATAAATAGGATACAACATTCACTTTTTACTTCGATTATGTTTTTTGGAGATGGCAATACGTAAATTCTGAGTCGCTCTTTTTGGTTAGACCTCTGTCTTTGAACTAATTTGCGCACTAGAATGTTGGATTTCAGCATTTTTGAAAGAAAGTTTGTGTCTTTTAAGAAGCTGGATATTAAAAAATAAATGAAATGACTTTTTAAGATCACAGTAAAAAAAAATAATTCAGTCCAATCCATGTAAATTTTATTACAAGACTTGGGCAACAACCATTTGAGTGCTGCTAAAATATTAATTGGATAGAAATGAAAGGGCTCTGCTAGCTCATAGGATATCATAATCATAGCTGCAGTAGTCGATGGTAAATGATGATAAATGGCATTAGGAACCTTTTAGCAAACTGTAATAGCTACGAGGAGGGAAGCAGTATGGATTTGCATTATATCTGATACCCTCTAGTACCAAGTGGATTGCCAATACTGCTTGTTTAGCATTTTCTAAGGGCAATAGGATATTGATTTCTGACTTACAAGGAACGGCTCTATTTTCACCATTGAAAAGTATTGCAGGTTGTTAAGAAGAAATTGACTTGAAGAGGCCTGACTGCTGCCCATCATGGAGCAAATAAAGCAAAACTGCCGAAGCATGGTGGAGCAGCGAGATGGGGCCCTCAGCAATTTGTTGCTATTAATTTACCATGCTGGACAGCAAATCAATCGGCATCTACTTCATCTGCTGGAGAAAATGCTGTCCAGGGCAGATAAAAGGCCCTGCGTGGTACAGGGAATAGACTGGATTGGCCAAACGGAGGCTGCAGTTAATGTGTAAATAAGTGAAATCAAGGCCGCTGTTGCCGAGAAAGCTGTTTTTAATTAGGTTGGGGCTTTATAGTGAGCTATTTAAGAAAGTAGTATGGAGAGTAAGGGGAGATTTATTGCTGAATGAGTTAATATATAGGCTGTGCGACATCCCAACCTTGAGTCTGCTTGCTTCTTAAGCCTTAGTAAATTATTTTGGTAAAGGGGTAAAGATGGGAATCAATTTGTTTAATTTAGGGCAGAGTTTTGACCGTTTTTCATCTTCATGGCCATAAAATGCATATATGAGAGAAGTGGTTTGTCTATGCGCTACCTGTGTAACAGAAAAATACTCGTGGTTTTTTTTTTTTCCAGTGGTCTCTGCTTGGCATGAATATGTGTGCACATATTTTAATTTTTTTTTTTTTTTTTAAACACATTCAGTAGTTGAGTGTATGTTGTCTTCCATTTGAAGAATAGCTGGACAGCCAGAGAAAATTATACCGGCTGAATTTGTTCTCCATTATAAGCAATGGGAAAGATTTAATAGAGATACAAGCAGTAGGTAGTCAGAACTGAACTGGAAAACTTCAAAATGAGAGAGATTAGAAGTGAAATTTTGAAGACTGCAGCTCACACAGGACTATTAAGGAGGAAGAGAAAAACAAGTGGCTTTTCCATCAAAGTCGCAAAATGTAAAAAATAGGCTGTCAAATCAGTTTGACAACTGAGGCTTGTTTGTCCCAGTTTTAGGTTATTTAGCCTCTGAAGCCAGCAGAGAAGCTTAGAAGCTTATGAAAAGTTAGAAGATGTATTTTTCTGCAGTTAAATCGGAAGCCTTTTACTTGGTAATAACTGCAAAGTTCTGAAACAAGATTCGGTGCTTTCTTTTCCTTGTGGTACAGATGTTAGACACCCTTTCTGTGGAGAGGTCGTGTTAATTACTGGGAAGTTTGTTGTTGCCACTTCTCCCCATGGTACTGTTGAAATAACCTTTCCCCCCTGCAACTGCAGAATAACACGCATGAGGACGAGAACTTCTATTTCGCTCTGATTTTGCCCTTCATAAGCAAAGTGTCGTTTTCCCTGACTTGTTTTGGCAATTCAGACAGATGCCCGAGACACAGGAAGTAGCACAAAACATGCTGAGCAAACTTTTAAATTAAGACATATGCTCTGTTTTTACTGGCAAAAGGCTGTGCTCTGCAGTGCTTAAACATAAAAGCATTTTTCTGTCTTTGAAAGATGCTAATTGCTGTGATGCTGCCTCACTGACTGTGTTAGTTTATGGGCCCAGTTGTAATTACAGAGGGGGCCAGCGGTGACCCTGTGGTTAGGGTTGCCTAATGCCTTTCCCTATGAAAAAATCCTTGCAATTTTTTTTTTTTTTTAATTTTTTTTATTTTAATGCAAGAAACTCCATCGTCTTTACCGTTTCCAGTAAGGGACACCATTCTGGTGAGAATCTGCAACCCCTTTTGGGCAGTGGTGGGGGAGGGGGAGAGCGGATGGAGAGGTGATGTGGACCTCTGCAGCGGGAATCCCCCCACCCGCCTGGCACCGCTGCTGCTGGCCCTTTGGGTCAGCCAGCGCGGCTGGAAATACAACTCTGGCATAAAGCTTCTGATGAACAGCCACAACTTACTGCCCACCAGGAGAGGGAAGCTGCGTCACCATTTTGTATATAGTAACTTTTGCACCATTTTGTGCCGTGAGATTTGCCCGCCTTTTAGGGGCGAAAAAGAAGTGCTGAGGTCGTTCAGCACAGGAAAAAACATTAATTATCAGGTTTCAGTGTGAGCTGTCGGGATGCTGGAATGCCCAAGCTTTACAGCGTTTGTGTAAGCTGGATCCTACTCCATTGTGTATGTGCATCCTGCTGCAGGTTTTAGTTATACACTAGCTGATCTCATTACCAGTTTTCCTAGAGGACATCTTTCAGTGCACAAAATAGACATTAGGAAAGTAGAATTAAGGCTGCAGAGGCGATTGTAAATCTGGCTTGAAAATATTTGGCTGCTTGGCTCGGCAACTGAAATAACTTTAAACATAAGGATTCAGGCATGTGAAAGGATTGCCATTGTAAGCTCCTCGAGGCAGGGATTCTGATTGTGGTTTATCTTACAAAAAGTGAAGGGGGTGCTTGCAGGTCAGTCAGAGTGTATACCATGGACTCGATACGTTAAAGCTGGGAAACAGATTTTGTCACTCTTAACACCAAGGCTGTCAAACATTGAGAATTCAGCATTATCAGTTTGGTCTTACTTTTATATTTTTTTTTTAAGGAGAAGATGTGATGTATTATTTGTGGATGTAATAAGAGAACTGGGTTTATCACAGACGTGGGCCAGTTTGTCAACAGTGTGGTTATAATTGTTACAGAAGTCGCTTCTTTTGCTGTCTGCACATTGAGCACATCTATTTCCACTGACTTTCAGAAAACCTCTTTAGCCGCAAGGCACAGCAGGGGCAGAACAAAGATAATAATGTGAAACACAGGATGTATAAACCAATAGTTGCATTAACTAACAGATGACAATATACTTGAAGCTGAACCTATCTATACTCAAGAAATGCTAGTCTATAAAAAAAATTGAATGTTTGAATTAAAAATTAATCTTTATTTTAAAATACAAAAATACAAAGTGGTTTTAAGAATACCTATGTCTCTCTGTTTATCTGTGTATTTTTACTGGTTTTGCCTTGGTTCGAGATGAAATTTTTACAGTTCCGCTGGTACCTTGAAGTACTACTGTAAAATTTTTCCCTTGATATTGTTTGTTAGTGGTGGCAAAAACTCTTTAGTTCAGTGTAGCAGGAAGCATTCCGGCACAATGTCAAAAGCAGGCATCCATAGCTTCTTTTTTTTTTTAATGTTTTTTTGAATATAACTGAAATATGTCACAAATAGTAAACAGAACTCTAAATAGTGCTTTTTTGTCTGTGTGGATACATTTAGATATAAGGAATCATCTTTCCTAGCCCAGGACAGGTATGTAATGCTCTGGTATTGAATACTGTGATAGTATGGCTAAGATGCTTAAATGTGCAAATGTCAGGCAAGTCAAAGCTACAGTCCCCACAGTAAACTTGAATTGGTCTTTTTATGGTTTTGTATGTGTATGGTATGCTGTATTGCCAACTCCAAATGTTAAATCATACCAGTCCTCAGAAAAAAACATGAGATTGACTTAAAATTAATCATTTTTATATATATCTCATAATACATAATATTTTTTATATATCTCTTTCATTAATCATGAGATAAAAATAATAAATTTGGTGTTCTTTTTTTTACCCTTAAACTGTCAAACTCTACTTGGCTCATGCTTCTTAGTGTTTCCTCCAGTATTCTTCCATAATCATTTTTCGCAAGTAAGGTGTGAAATGTCCCAAGATCCATGATAAAGTCAAGGGAGCTGGGTATGAGGTACAGCTGGCAACTTTTATCGTAATTTCCTATTCTCGGAAAATGTGTGAGGTGTACTCTCCTAAAAAAACCCATAACCTAAGTTAAAAATATATACATAGTCTTTCTGGAATCGTTCATTAAATTTTGTATATTATATATCATAGCTTGTTAAGTGTTTGTGCATTATATATCATAAGATGGCACGGATGCTGGTGGCAATTACCCTTTCTGTATTAGAAGGAAAGGGAATGGAGGATATAGGTTTGAGTGGAGATCTTCTAACTTTGCCTCTCTCTTTTGGTCTACTTAAATGATTTCTCTGCAGGATCTTACACTGCCAGAGGTTTCTGACATTTACTGGATGAGATTCAACTTCTTCAAAGGAGAAAAACCTTTCACTGTTGTGTTTGGGATGTGGAACATTGGCAATGAGAACGTGCTTTTTCTTTTTTCTTGTGTTTGCTTAAAAACATCAGCGGTGTGTCTCACAGTTGAGCAGAAGTCAAAATCTGTCCCCTCCGTGCTATAAAGAATCTGCATAACAATAGGTCCTACTACTAGATTTTGTTTGGCATGTGTTGTGTCCCGTACTGTGCGCATACTGCGTGTGATCACTGAGAGCATTTGATTTTTAAAAATGCTGCTCTTTCCTCCGTGTTAAATACAATAAACTTCTCTTGCATTTACTCAGTGTATTTATGTGCATGGCTTCTCGTAGCGTCTTGGTTGTTTGGAGAATTTGCAAATGCGAAAACCCCCCTGTGACCCTGTCCTGGCTTACCCCAGAGGGAAGTGATTGCCCTAGGACTGAGTAGCCGATGATGGAGTAGCACTGTATAGAGGGCATGGTGAGGCTGCTGCGAGGATACCACCTGGGTTTGAATTATAGGCGTAGCCAGTGATGCAGATCTATGACAGAGGAGTACTTTGGAAAGCAAAAGGGCCCCCTTCCCCTTGTCTTTTCTGACTTTGAACCCAAAATCAACAAATTAAAGCACAGCAGGGCCAACACATGCTCTCTGCAAATACTTAATAGAACATTGTGATACTTGTAGGCAGTGGCAACAAATGCTATTGAAATTTAACAGTGACAATTTTAAACTCAAGAACACCAGCAAAAAGGTCTAGGCTGGGTCTGTTGTGTCCTCAAGGCAGAGAGCTTGCTCAAAACTCATTGTGGGGTGTCCATGGGGCTACAACGACAAGCTCAGCAGGGGACGAAGGAAGAGCAGGAAACCTGAAGACCGCTGAGCTGGCACAGTGGTTTGACCCCCGAGTCCCCCCGTGCAGTGGCTGAGAGGAGGTTTGTGTGGTGGTGCACGAACCTCAGCATTTGGTAAGTCTGGGTTGCAGGATGTTCTTGGCAGTTGCTCAATGGCTGAAGCCGTCGTTTACCACGTTAACATGAGGGTATTATTTAAAATTAATCATAAGGCAAATTGGAGTGAGTTTTTAACTGGGTGTTGAGCAAGAAGGCAGCATTTTGGTCTCTCTTTTTATCATGTCTGCTTTTTGGCAGGAGAAGTGGAACTTAATTTTTGGTCATTCTTCATAACATACATAGCTAACTGAGGGCTTCCAGGTTAAAATATTTGAATATCCAGTTAACCTATCTATCTCAGTAACTTCTGTTTGGTGGTCAACCAATTGCTCCTATTTAGCATTTGGTTCAAATTTTACGTTTTAAAACCATGGGGAAAGTGGAGCAATCATTGAGGAAAGTTTTTATCTTAGCAACCAGTTTTTCCCATTTCTAACCTTTCACAGGGATAAATAAGGAGTTTTCAGCCATGCCTCATAGCTGAAACTCTTCTGGACTTTGTTTTGAAAACACAGTGTTGTTTTCCTATTAAGCTTTCCTATTAATAAATGCAAGGGAAACAAAATAACTGTAGTGCAGCCCAGCTAAGTTTTGGGGAAAGGGGCACGCTTGGATCTGGCAATGCTTGTCCACGTGTGGCCATGAAAGCCAATTCCCCAAGGGCTGTGCAGGGCCAGGTTTTGGTCAGTATCTCTGGCGTTGTCTCTCTCCGGCTTCCTGTCTGCCGTGGGAGATCTGGCATGGGGTTTGAGGTGGACAAGCCACCGGCTAGCTGCTAGACAGCCAAGCAGCCAGTGGCAGCTTGGACTCCACGTGGGATTTGAATCCAGCAGTTTAGCCAAGCTATGTCGTAGTGTTGGCTTTGAGGTGGGTCCAAGGCTCCGCTGGATTTTTGTGGTGGCTGCAGGATGAAGGGCCGTGAGTTCAGTACTCATCCTTTGTGATGCACCGTGGGTCTGCAAAGAAAATTTGTCAGCGTTGGTATCTTTTCTGTTTCTGCTCTGAATACCTACAGATGCCTGCCCATCAGATTGACTGCCTCGGATCTGGGGAAGAGGCCATTTTTAATTTAAAGCGTGTGACAAATTGTCGGTTGTGGTTTCTCTTACTGCAAACTCACACTCTGCAGCGCTTTGTGAAAGTCTCTTAACATTTCTGTGCCTCTATCTCCATCTCTGAAATGGTCTTGATACTTACATGATGGGGAGTGTTCTAAGATTTAATTTGTTAATGTCTGTTATTAGATGAGAGGCTCTAGAGAATCACAGAATATTGAATGAGTACGTATTTGCTGTGGAGGGAAGAGGACTCCTTCCAAACCCATGTCTGCTGTATAATGAGGTCCAGCAGTGCCTTAACTGCTATGGGATTTCCTTTGTTCTTATGCCATGCCCAGAGATTACCAGGAGGTAACATTAAAGATACTTGAGTTGTCTTCCTGCCTGCTACTCTGTTAATTGTATTTGGAGAGAAAAGTTGGAAATAGGGGGGGCTGATCTTGTGATAGCATTTGGAGAAGGAAAGCAGAGAGAATGAGGCCAAAAATGGCCAAAATGCTTATGCTGGATTTTTGGTTTGAAGGAGGAGGCAGAGAACAAGGAACGATTGGAGGAAGCTCGTTAATTGGTTTTCTTCTCACGTCTCCTATTTCCCCGCAGTACCATTCACTCTGTATGACAACCATCCACTTTCACAGTGCCCCCTTTGAAAGATGGGATGGTGCTGATGTGTAAAAGAGAGTCAGCTACAACACCACTACTGTCTGCTTTCTGTAATTTTATAAAGCATGTGATTAGATACAAAGTAGATGCCTCTTCTTAAAATATCAGTCCATAGTGTTTGAATAACACAAGAAGATTGGAAAGACTTTGTGCGTAAAATACACCCCGTATGTTTGTGTCAGCGTGTTAACAACGGATAGATTGTGTATTCTTGTTAGCCAGTATGCTTTCTGTCCTAACTGCAGAAAGCTGTTGCAGTCTGAGCACATTGCTTATTTACAATTTTATCGGTATTTCTTAATTTCTGAGGACAAACTGTATGTTTTCTTTCTCAGTCTTGTCCTAAACTACAACAACAACAAAATCCAAGCGTTGATGAGTTTCTTGCTTATTTGTTGCTGTAAAACATTGGTGGAAGAGACACCAACTTCTCCAAACATCAAAGGACTTTTTGTCAGAGTTACTTGTTATCTGTTTGTCCATATGTAAATATGGAGGTGTTACTCTTGAAAAGTAAATTGCATATAAGCTCTTGGTTTAATTCATTGAAGAGTGATGTCTCTGCTTCCTTTGCATCTCTCCGCTTCCATGTGCTTCTAGAGATGACTGTTAAGGAAAACAAAGCTAGTAACGTGGACAACATGAGGAGAAAGACATTTTCCTCTACAAGATACTTAGTTCTTCGCCCCCTCACAACGTTCCTTGGTTTATTGCTGCAGACTGGTGACACCAAAACATGCATCCTGTTTCACTTGTTGGCAGCGTAACAGTTCTGTGCCTGTGGCATCCTGGAAGTTTCTGGGCAGTGGTTTGTTTCTGACATTTTTTCTAAAATCGCGTTTGACTGAGGTTGACTATTGTTCTTAGGTTTGATCATGTAGATAGAGATATAAAGAGCAACAGCACCACAAGATTGTACAAGAAGAGAGCCCCCACAAGCATACATGTTGGGTGTTTTTTTTTCTGAGGTTGTAGATTTCCACTTGAAGATGAGTTTTCAAACGTGTACAAAATGCTTTTCAAACTAACATTAGCAGCCTTGCTATTACACACTTTCAAAACCTACATTTCTAGAAAGACATAAGACTTTCCTTTGCAGATACAAATGTCCAGCTTCTTTGTATAGGCAACATTTTTTTTCAAATATGCCTTCAACCAAATGGACATATGGACCTTGTGAATGTACGAGAGGATGACATTTTGTCCTTTGTTTAGTTGCTGTTTGCTTAGCTCTGTTTTCTGCCTGGAACTCAGGTGTATATTTCTTCTAAAGCATTGATTTTTAACAAGTCTTTCTGTGTGGGTGAGAAGAATCCAGGGATAATCTTAGTTTACACATTTTCAAA
Organism: Cariama cristata; assembly: GCF_000690535.1. NCBI lineage: Eukaryota > Metazoa > Chordata > Aves > Cariamiformes > Cariamidae > Cariama > Cariama cristata. Next base: position 14,552 of record NW_009616270.1, read on the forward strand.
GAAAAATGCCACTGTAAGTATGCACTGTATTAAGGGTCACAAGGTTTGTTTAAGCCTGTGACAGAACCTGGAGAGCCTGAAAATCTGTAGACACAGGAAATACCTCTCTGTATTAAAGTGAAGCCAAGCAGAAGGCTCCCAGGTGGATGAGATGCAGCCGCAAGGGTCTGGGGCTTGGGGGGATCCAGGTGCAAATTTCTGAACTATACTGTCAAGGGCTTCCTGTGAGACCTCGGACAAGGTGCTTTGGCCACTCTCTGCAGTGGGATGGGAGCGATGCTACGGGCACTTTCGCACCACCGGGCTGCAGGGCCAGCTGAACGAGGGCAGAGCAATGCTTGGGGTGTATAGGGCAAGATGAGCGATTCAGCACGGAGCCAGAGAAACCCCATAGGGAGGGTAACTCACAGGGAAATGTTGTGGTCATGGGTGTGTCTTAAATCGCTCACTGCTTGAAGGCTGACACACCAGACTTGGTGCTGCCAGGACATGCTGCCTTGGCTTGATCATCTTAAAATCAATTTTTGAAGAGCGGCACCTAAACTTCATTTTAAAGTGGAAGCACAGTACAGATTTTTCTTAAACAAAACATGACAAAAAAGCTGGAGAAGACAACACTCTTGGTTCATCTTAGTTCAGGTACTTTTCTATCTACTAGCGAGACCCGTGTGTCTTCTCTCCCAGGAGAACGACTGGGCTACCCAGGAGAAAACTGTCGGGTTTGCATAAGATCCTTAATGGTTCAGTAGAGCTGAAAGAGGAGAGATGCATGCTGTGCGGTCGCCCTGGAAAGACTCTGGCCAGCTGGAAGGAGTTGTGCTGAGTTATAGTCCATGCCCCAAAGCCATTTATGTGTTTTAGCCCATGATGATTTTTCACATGTGATGGTTCTGAGCGGGAACTGGAAAAGGGACGTTCCTTCTCCAGTGGAGGAATCGGGAGTATTTTCTTCCCAGAGTTCACTGAAGCCTATTAGACAGGGTGTTCTCCTGGGAGGTGGGAAGCAGACATAAAGAAAGAATTAAAGTTATGTGTATAATGCTGCAATTATACTCTTTAACCACTAAGCTATTATATAGAAGTCTACCTGTTCTCCACGTTTTGTTTGTTTTTTTTTTGTTTTTTTTTTTTTTTAAAATCTGCTGCTGCTGCTGTATTTTATGTGGGAATAATTCTGGCAGTGGTTCTCAGCTCCCTGGGGAACATGGATGGAGAAGCGTTGAGTTGAAAAAGTTGCAGGGGGAGGGTGTTTGCAGGGCTCAGTTGTGAGCTGGATGCCAAAGAGCTTGGTCTTGTTGAGCCAAAGGCTCTTCTGAATGTGCCTGGGAAGGGGACTTGGCAAGGTTAATGGGGAGCTTCAGTGCTGGAGATGGAGACTCCTGTGCACTTCTGGTGACTCCAGCACTGCGTCGTTCCTAAGTGGGGAGGCAAGGGAGTGAAGATTGTAGTTTGGGATTTTAATGCCTAAATTCTTGTGGTGGTCTAGCCTTTATATTTGTCGTGCCTTTTTTTTAAGATGGAAAGGTACATTTATGTAGCCATAGGTATGGGTAGGTGCCCCCCCTATGCTTAGGAATTCTTGAAAATCATAAGCATTTGTCTATTGCTGACTGTCTACCTGAATTACATGTCTAGTCTGCTTAGGCATTTTTAAAAATCCCATTACATACCTTCTGGAGACTTCACCTCTGGCTTTCACTGCTTCAGTTCTCTGTCTGGGAAGTGGAAGTAATACTATTTCCTGAAGCGTAACCCTTACCACAGAGGAGTTTTTGGAGAGCAGTATATTAAGAAATGGGAGGTGAGATATTGTTACATGGGAGTCACTTAGAAGTGGCTGTGTTTATCTTTCTAGATTGTAAGATGCTTGGGGCAGGGTGCACTTTCCCAAGACAGTTTTGTCCTCGTTTTGCCTCCTGTGTGAATTCTGCTGTCTTTTCCATCCCAGCTGCCATTAGCATGCTCCAGTGATGTACCTTTCAGCAGTACTGCAGTCAATGCTTTGATATGTGTTAAGGAAGTTTGCCCTTGGTAATATTTCTTCTCAGCCTCTGTTCTCCACCCAGATACTTTTTTACCTGAGTGGGATTTTTTGGAAAATTTTTCTGAAAAATGAAGCAAACTTTCTTACCTTGTGGTAGCGTGTCCATGCCTTCTTCCTGTACGCCCAAACCTTGGCAAATCCAAGAGGTGGGGCCTGTTGCTATATGTGCAGTGGTTGCAGCACAGTGGGATCTTGACTCTCTGGTACAAGCAATTATATTGTAAAGTTAGGGAAAATACAGGGTTTGTTAAACCTTTCTGTGGCTCCTGGTTCTATGCAGAATTAGTCAGAGATAGGTTCTTGAGGTAGATCTCAAGTAGCTAGTTTCCCAGTCCCTTTTTAACCTCATTTGAATTTCTACCTGCCCATTAAGACAATGAATCTGTACAAGGCTCTTTCTTGATTTCTTTGTTGCAGAGGTTGAAGGAAGATAATGACAATGTGGGTTGTCAAAAGATTAGGCAAACCAGCTTAGGATTCAACAGTGAGGATCGCGGCTTTGGTTGAGCCTTCACTCCTCAGCATGTGAATACCCTGTATGTGTGAGAAGCTGTAAATGTAGTTTTGAGCATAAATGCAAGTTGGACTTTGGAAAAGAAATACTAGTCTGAGGGATGTCTTCAGCATAAAATATAGGAGGAAGATTTGATATCTGGTGCTCTTCACTGAAACACTGCTGTGCTTTTCCACTTTGGTGAAGCAGTGTGATTTAAATGGTAAAGTAGGTCACTTTCTCTGTCTGAGCATCACTTTGCCACTACCTTTCTTGGTTACCCTTCCTCAGAAGTGTGCCAGTTTTGGAGGCAGAACAGCTGTGAATTTAGCAAGACTATAATATCTCTCAGTGTACAGTCTAGTTTAGTCAGTAGAGCTGGAGAAAGCCTAATTTACAAGCATATCAAATGAGCTCTATACAGGTTCTGCAGCAGATATTGAGAGTAATTTTGTATTGCTTTGGGCTACACTGGCAGAAAATGGCATCTATTTTTAAAACTTTGTTTACAGGTACAGGATTAAGAATAAGTGCTTTTTGGTGCATGTGGATGGTGTTCAAGAGTATGGCTGAAGTACCCACAGGTGTGCTTTAACCAGTGTTGAACAGACTCGCTCAGGTCCTGCTAACTGAAGAGTCGGCAAGGTTTTACTGTGCTGTGTATTTCTCCAGCTGCTTGGCCAGTTCTGAAGCTAGTTTAAGGCCACTTCAGTTTTGTCTTCATAAGCTGAAGTTACACATGTGATGGTAAAGTCACTGTATCCCTTGTGGTGGCTGTTAAAATACAACCTTTTTCTCACTTCTCTTTCTTTTGCTTTCACCTACGCTACATAGTATGTTACAGTAGTGAAAAGTGACTTACTTCAATAAAGAAATCAGTCATTTTGAACTGTCTTCCTTTATATTAAAGGTTAATATTTTCCAACTTATACTTTCATCTTCACTGAAGCTCACACAAAGGAAACACAGTCTGAGCTATCCACTAGTCATCAAACCTATTCCCTTCCTCCTTCCCCCGTTTTTTTCTGTTGTCTTTGTGAAAAACAGATAGTGATTATATGCAAACAGGTTTGCAAACAGTCAGTTGGTAATTCAGTGATTTTAAGGTTTCCTTTCTTGTATTCTGGCAAATTTCTAATGCAAACGAATAGCACAACCAAGTCTCCAATTGTCATGAGAAGCTGCTGTTACAAAAAGGGATAATTATAATAGTTTGTGCAAAACAGATTCTCATAAAGCAAAATAGATATAACCTCTGTGCATTTTTGTGAGTAAATGTGTTAGGATTTGAATGAATATTTTTCATATAAATGCTTGCCTGAAACCTTTTTGATTAAAAGGGTGACTAGATTACAGACCTAGGAAACTAAATATGAAATTAACAAGCCCAGAGATTGCATTTTGGTAAACCATAGAATCACTCTGTGGCAAAAAGCCAGAGATCCATTTAAAAAAAAAACCAACCAACCAAAAAAAAAAACCCAACAAAAAAAAACAGGCATGGAAGTGTGGTTTTGCTGTCTGTCATGCTGTCTGCTATAACTGAAAAAAACATACATTGTTTTATGAGTGTGGTTTTTTCCACAGTTTTGACCACAGCATGTAATTTCTTCATCTGACCACTACTGAGCTAGTACATCCACCACTAATGTACACTAGTTTTTATTTACTTATTGTTTTGAATTCACTGTGCAATTGGTGATTTGGTTTACCCAATGACCTAACAGGTGGCTCTAAAGACTAGTTGAAACTTGCAGCTAAACTAGATTGTGATGCTAACCTGAGAGGTGAAAAGTTTAGGATGTAGTTGATAGCAATACGTCTTGGTTGCAGGGTAGTGGAGGAAGTGAAACGAATTGCCTTCGCATGCCCAGAGGAGTATCGGTACCTGTAACAAGATTAGCAGCTTGCCAGGAGTGCTGCTGTGTGCTTTACTCTCTTACCCGTGCTCTTGTTTTCTGACTCAAAGGAGTGTTCACAAAAAGTCTCAGCTTAGAGATTTTGTGTGTCTGAGACTGATGTTCTCTGTGCAGTGCAAGAGGGAAGAAGATGGCATTGGTAATGAAAGGGGTGATCCCATGTATGGGTTAACCCTGTGGTAAACTGCATCTGGGATGGGGTTTGTATTTAAAAAAAAAAAAAAAGTAAATTTTTTTTGGAGGGTCTGGGTTTTAACTTGGCTAAGTTCATTGCTTAGTCCACCACCTGCACACAAAAATGGTAGCAGCACAAGGGTGAGGTGAGCAGGGGTAGCTGGATTAGGGGAGAGCCTCTTCAGTACCTGTTTTTATGCCAATTTAAAGTGCGTGTGAAGTTACAGCTAAAGCCTTCTATCTCAAGAGCAGATACAGCATAATTGGTGGGTGCGTAATCCATATTTCTGGCCCAGACATCTTTATAGGGGGGTCATCAGTATGAAATTGGACCAGCTTTATGAAGGAATCCTGTTTGACTGATGCCTTTTTTGATAAGAACATGTTTGAGGAGAAATGCGTTGGTATTATTATCACATGGTTAATCTGTTTACAGAGTTGATTATTTACCCCTTGCATTTGCTTACGTTTGACCTACTTTTCATGTTCTAGATGTTTTTATTAAAGTCTGTAAGTGCAGTGTGATGAAGAGTGCACTTAACATATGGTGCATCTTGAGCATTTGTCTGAAATTAATGTAGTTCATAGTAGCTCTCCACACAAAGTGTGATCTCGCAGGGAGTTACAGCACTGGAAAAGGTTTCATGAAATCTACATTTCCCAACCAGAGAGTTCTCCTTTGCTCCATGCCTCCTGTTCAGCTTTTTATGGCATTTTCTTAAACTTTGTGTTTCTTTATAAAGTTATTTTACATTGAAATCCTTCTTGGATGAAGAGTATTTGAAAACTTCAATGATGCTGATGTAATTTTAAGATAAATGTCATTTAGTGTTGCTTTACTCAGAGCGTGTCCTGCCAAGGGCTTTGCTGGGGGAATGCCATTCGAATGAACATCAAGATCTACTTAGTGTATCCAGCTGTCTTGGACAAGTGAATTTCCTGAACATATTAAGTATGTGTGTCGTACAAACGTCTTAGCATTTGCTTTGCAAATGTGTCTTCTTAGGAAGGTTAAAGAGAGAATTGTAAACTGCCTGATTATTTTAGATGTTCTTCGCTAGTGAAACTACCACTTATTAGATATTTACATGTTGAAGGATGAAATTACCTGTTCTTCTCTTGTCCTCCTTCACTTAGGGGTAAAATAGCAAGAAAACTCAGTTGCAGAAATGCTGAAATCCAAATACAATTATTTTCAGCAGAGTTAGTTATGATCCAGAATGACTGAAATTATGAGCAATGACAATTCATATCAATATTTTCTCCTCAATGGGAGTCGACTATACAGACTTTTTGTTGTTACTCTCAGGAAAGCAGCATTCTGCTGCATCAAGAATCCATTCCTGTTGAGTGAGTTGTCAAGGCAAGTGTTTTACTTAAAAAATACATACATGAATCAGTATCATGTGAGTGGCAGCAGAGATGTGTGAAATGCTGGAACTTCCAGTCTTCCCTTGTTGGATGAATCCACTCAGTTCGCCAGCTCCTCAGTACTGTCCCTCTTACTCTCAGGGCAACCTACTCCAAAGAAAAGGAATTGGGATCCTGACTGTGTCATTGTACGTGGTACGGTGTAAGCCCTGAGTAACAAGGCTAGTGATAGTTCATCCTAGCTTGCATATCCATAGGGTGCTGCGATATGGCAGTTCAATGCTGTTGCTTGCAAGAATGTGGCATTGCGAGCTTAAGGCATGAGGAAATCATGAGTCAGCACCTGAAGTCGAAATTTGCATTTAAATTCAGAGTAAAAAAAAAGTGCCCTATTTACACACCCTTAGTGTTTTAGATAACTTTCACTTGTTGAAAAAAAAAAAAAAAAAGACCTCTCTAGGTGGGAAAGAGAGAAAGATGTCTTAAATGTAATTTGTTTCGCAGATGATCACTTTATTCCAGAAACTGGGACTTGATAAATAACCACCAAGGAGTATGAAATGATTTGTTTATCTTCAGAAAGAATTAACAGATATCATACTTCCACTTGGTTTAAAAAATGAGATAGTAACATGCCTTATTTGAATTTGTGTTAGTGCAAGGATCCAAAATTGAAGCTTGATTATAGCATTGCTGTGAAACCCGCTGCACTATTCTTTCATCTCTTTGGAGGTGTTGTTGAAATCACACTTTTGTTTACTGGCTTAAAAGGGGCAGGATTTTTGTGTGTTATGTCAAATCCAAAAATCTGTTACCTTAATCTATGGAAATTGCATCTGAGTATTGCTCGTTTTCATAGTACAACGGGAAGTTGCAATGGAAAAGGAGTTAAAATGTTGTTTCATTGTGTAGACTACTTTCCCTTGAAATAAATACTAGTGGTTTTTTTCCTGGATTTCTTAAGCTAATTGATAGCTATTCACCACGTGGTGTGAAATTGCTGGGTAGGAAGAAGAGATGAGGGATTGAAAGCGAAACATGACAAAGTTTTCAAACACTGTAAGAATTCTTGTAACCAGACCTATCAAATCCGCTGAATACATCAGTGTCCTACTTCCTAGTATTTATCTTTTCTGGAAGCGAACATAATCAAGTGTGGTGATCAATGATTCAGAGAGGCTGTGGACTCCATCTTTCATGACCTGCAGGGTTGACGCGGGTAAGCAAAGGAAACCAGAGGTGGAAGAGAAGAAGTAATCGTGTTCCCGATGCAGAAGGGCCGATTCCTGGCCTCTGGATGAATCTGGAAGGAAATAAATTGAGTTCAGCAGTCATGCTGCTTATACTGTTTTTGTGGGGGACTTCTGATTACTACTTTTGTAAGTTTACTGATCAGCTTTCTGTAGTTCATTAAAACCTGAAGCAACACAGCGCTTAGTGGAGAAACTAAATTTTTTTCCTTCTTTTTTTGTCAAACTATTATGTGGTACCATTGGTTGCAGTGTTAGCTGCAAGCTTGAAGACTGAACAGTACAACTTTGTGGATGTAACTGAAGTCTGGCACAATCTTCACAGTTCTCAACTATGATAGCCTATCAGCTCCTTGGCGAATAACATTTGGCTGCTCCAGAGTAGGCACTGTAGCTGTGATACAGAGAGTGGATGTAGGATGATGGGGTTCTATAGTACTTTTGAGTGTGCCTTTTTGTTTATTTGCAAATGAAAGGTAAGTACTGGTGGGGATCAGAAGTGGACAGTGACAGCTCTATTTTGTAGACGGGAAACGATTTTAATATTTATTTTGTGGTAACATTTAAAAAGAGTATCAGAACCCCCTTTCCTAAGCACTGTATATGTAAATTTTGAAAGCATGGTTTCTTTTAGATTCACCTGCCAGAGGTTTTCAGCTTTTTCCTGAAATACTGCCTCCTTAATATTTTTCCAGGACAGTTAAGGACACCTCAAGTTAAAGTCAAAACCTGTTCTCAGTAGGCTTGCCTGTCTCTCACCTTTTTTTTTTTTTTTTTTTTTGGTGTTTTTTTAGTTTTTCACAACATACGCATTGAAACTACTAATCTGCACTATTTCTTTCTGGCTACTTTTCCCACTACCCCTGAGAAACAGAGTATAAACTTGTGATGTAAATGAATAGGGGACTTTAATTAAATTAAAACTGCGCACTAAACCCGCTGTATGCATATAGTTGCAAGGACAGGCTCATATAGTTGCAAGGACAGGCTCAGACTGACTTGTGCCATTTCCAGCAGGTGCAGAA
>NW_009616270.1:22858-58091 GCF_000690535.1 Cariama cristata
AAGAGCGGTGGTCAGACTCTTTGGACGTATGTGTGAGGGGAGGGATCGAGTAGCAAGAGACTGGTGATTGTGCATGTACTGCTGTGTTTCAGCTGTTATGGGAGAGATTGAAATGGGAAATTCTGACCTAATTGCAGCTAAGAGACAGATGAAAAAGACTGAACTGAGAGCTGAAGCTGCCTTAGTATGATGCCATGGGTTTATAAGCTTTTAAAAAAGTTTTGTTTGTTTTTTTAAACTATCATGTGAGATTCCTTCAGTTGGTGGAGAGTGGTGGAATCGCCTCATCCCTATGTTATGAGGCCATGTTTCACAAAACAAGCATTGCTGTGAAATGCTGAGGATTGCTGATAGGTGAGAGAATAGTACCTTATAGACGACATCAAAGCTCTACTGAGGGAAACAGCACCTCTCGTAGCAGTGTCCCATTCTTACTCGTTTCTGCCTGCTTTTTCAGCAAGTGTTTCCTGCTGCTTCGAGGAAGGGAAAATGAAGCCAGTCTATGCAATTTCAAGTTCCACTTGCAGCCTTTTTTCTGGATGCTGTGCAGATGCTTGTGGCAGGGCAGAGGAGAATGCAGCGTGCTACCTGGAGGCAGCCTGAACAACTCAAGGACTATGGGGATCTCCAGGCTGTGCATTTCTGTTACATTACTTGCTGGTAGCAGTCGATATTAACAACAAACATTGACTTCCTCAAGTGACAGGCTTGAAGCATGTTTATATGTCACCTTACTTGACTTGCTTTTTATTGTCTTAATCATGAATGATTCAATATGTATCCTTTCTTGCTGAGTTGAGTTCCACGTGGTTCTTGAGACATTAAATAAAAGCCATGTCTTATCAGTTCACTTCAGCAGCCCACAGATCGGGATGTGCATTAGAAAATTGATTTTGAAAATTCTGCCACTCGATTTATTGCTTATGTTGCTGTCTGCAGTATTTTGTGCAAAATAAGCACCTAAATTAATTTACAAAGGGTAAGTATCAAGTTTACAGTACTTCACGAGCTTAGCTGGGATGTTTGTAAAGAAGGTTGACAGGAAAGTGAAATGGAGAGTGTACCTGTGATGATTCGGCAGAGTCTGGTGGTCCTGCTTGCGTTCAACTCGTACATGCGTTGCTCAAATTAAATCTCCTAAACTCGAGCAATTGGCTTAGTGAAGAAGGTTTCTGTTTAGTATCCTTCCCACGAGAGAACTTCTCCCTCCACTCTCTTTGACTACAAGACCAGACTCTGTGGCTCAATTTCCAAACAGCATTCCTTTAGGGTCGAAGAGAAATTTTATATTCAGGGCTTGCGGTATTTCCTCCAGTTCTGTGGAACTGGAGTAAGCGCTTCCAGACAACAGTCTGTGATTAAAACAAAACACATTCTTCTTTATGAAAGAAGAGTTAATTTTCTGTGAAATACTAAGATTAGCTTTTTTGCTTGCTTTATTCAGAATCGTGATATGTCTCATACAGTGTAATAACGTTTTTTGTTCTCACTAATTTGTGAAATGCTTGTTTAGATATTATGGGTGTGTGCGTGTGTTCTTGGTAAGCACTTAATAAACTAGATTGATCTTTTTGGCAAAGGCTGCATTGTGTAGAACAAATTAAACCTGAAATAACAGTTGTTTCAGATTATTTTTCTGAAAGTGTAATTGCATATATTCTTTTTCCTACTGGCTGCTGAAATGGCTTTCCCAATAGTGTTTTATTATTCTGTTTTATTTCAACAATACATATATAGTAGTTTTGTTTCCATTCCACTGACAGACCTACAGCCTCCAGTGGTAATTCTTTACCAGCAATTTTTTATAATTGTAATAGCTATGGAACTTTGTGAAATATAGTGGAAATATTTTCCTGAAGTTTATACACCATAAATAAAATCCCAATTCTCTTTTTTCCACCAAAAAAGAATGCAAATAGAGATTTTTAGGCAACAAATTGATTCTGAACTCCCTATGTATTAGAACATTTCTGAGTATTTTAATATCTGAAGTTTATATGACTCTTGTTTCTCTTCTAGTCCCCATCTGTGCTAGGAATTCAGACATATGCTAAAATACTGATCAAGGCACTTAAACACATTTCCATATTTTACCATGTACTTATGTCCTATTTTAGCTGTGTGTGGCAAGGGTAAATTGAATTAAACCCCTATGTTGCTGTCCTCAAAGGGATTTAGGAATCTAATGGTCCGTCACATGCTCCCCTCTGCGTACAGCTGGTAGCTGCGGGGCCGTGGTTGTACCCCAAGAACCGGCTTTGCTGAGACCCCTTCAGGGGCTGGATTGCCTTGCGGGACCTGAGGTGTAGCCTTCTCCATAGGCTTATTTTTGAACATTTTTGATAATGCTTTATAGGCACTTAGGAACCTCAGGGTCAGGTTTTTAGTCATATTTAGGTAATTAAGTACCATTTAACCACTGGCTTTGGTCGGAGATATTTTGTTGGCTGAATTGGGGACCTAAGCTGTTACTATGTTGTATCCCTGCAGTAATGCTGAGGGACTGTTAACTGATACGGGTCTTCGTTCCTTTACTTGGATCAGATTCTGGCACAGTGCGTTTACTGTTTTTTTGTATGCATAACAAAACAAAAAAGTTGTTAACATTGTAGTTAATAAATATTTAATCTTTCTCTCTCTTTTAAAAAAAGGTACCATGTACGTGGCTATGAAAAGAGCTCAAAACTGTTAAAATAGTGTCTTTTGTAGGTGTCTCCCAAAGGATGCAAACAATACATGCCTGCATTAGATATATAAAAAGATGATTCCAGCCTGAACCTTTCCTGCCTGCCTCTCCCCCATCTTTTCTGGTTCGATGCTGGTGTGTTTTTGTGCAAAACCAAACATCTTTTCTGTTTAGGCAAAAGAGTAATAGAAGTGTCGGTGTTTGTTAACATATTTGACAAACTATGGCAGCAAAAGCTATCCTTTTTATATTTTGGCATGAACAATCGCCCTTTTATTGGGCCATTAATGCTATTTCAGAGCATCACACTATATCCACAGGCAATAATTTAGCAGCTGTTTATCAGGAGCTTTCATAAAGCTTTGAATAGTATTATAACATTCAGTAACCCTAACAACAGCATTTCAGAATCTGTGCCGGTTTAAATGGGATATCCGTGAATGTAGTTGTTCAGGGATGCGTGACCCACATAACCTATAAATTTGATTGGAAGTTACAGTGCTGGCATAGGCTGATGGATAGCAGATTAGAGCCCTGATTAACCATGTGATTCACAGGCTGGGAATATATTGTCCTAAGAAAGATTCATCAGATGCAATCAGAATTTCAAGTGGTCAGATGGAATTCAAATGTGCTGTGTGCTTCCTACCCACCCCCACCCCCCCTGCCTTGTGCTTTTCTTCTTAGGTTGCCCTCTGATATTTGTTTATTTATTTTATTTCCAGAGCTGAAAAATACTTTGATGAATCTGTTCCTCACCCTAAAGCTGTCTGTCTGTTATTCATCAGAAAGCAGGTCGCAGTTCAGTGAGCAGAAGAAAAGATTTTAATAGAAGCTGTGCCAAGGGCTGTAATGCATCATTTTAGGGCCCTAATTACATTACAATGACAAATATCAATGGTGACAACAGCAATAACCTACATCCTTTAATGGCTGTACTGGAAAAGGAGTTTGGGCACTGTGCCATCAGATTAGACTTGGTTTCAAAACATAGGCCATTAGAAGTGCGTGTGTCCACGGTATTATTGGCCGATAACTGAAGCCCAATGGAAAGGCCTCTAAATAAATGATACCTCTCTAAAGCCTGGTCCCATGGGACGAAAGGGGCAAAATTAGATGACCGCGGAAGGAGACGTGTTTCTGAGACAACTTTGGCTTTCCATGTGAGGAAATGGCTGTCTGATTTTATGAAATCATACTTTTTCTTTCTCCTGCCAGTTAGGTTGATCATGAAAAATGCGTTGGCCTGATGTCCAAGGGGGAAGAGAACGTCCTAAACTAGTTTTTAAACATAGGGTTTTAAAAATCCATGTGAGCGTAGAAATGTGGAATCGTGCTTTATTTTGTGCCTGACTTTATGCCTTATGCAAAGAACGGATTTCCAGACCCCCTCCAATGGCAGTAGGAATAGGTCTGCCGAGATGCTAACCTGCGTTGTCAGTATCGTCATACACCTTCAAGTTCTAGGGCAGCATCGCAAGAAACCCACTCTAGCTGGCTTCTGGCAGCTAACTCCTTCTCTTGTATGTTTTGTGGTAAACAATCAGGCTTATTGCTGTGGTATTATGCCCTACAGTTAATTGCAGAAACAGTTGCGGTGTCAAGGCAGAAGGTGCTTTGTGTATACTATGTGAAAATGTCTGGTTTAAGATTTTTTTGGTACAGAAGGTGTAACGTCCTTCCTGTCATCTCTGCATATACACAGTGTTTTCCTTCATGCCTTCATCCTGCCTTTGGTCTCCAAGGGTAGGCAGCCCATGTCTCGGGCATGCTGTTCCTCTGTGGTCCACTGCCGCTCAGTTGAGCTGTTTCCTTGCTGCCCAGGTGTTGAGGGTGTTAAAATGTAACTGTACAGACAACCATGCAACTGGGGACACTCACTGTTGGGGGAAGTGAAGGCTGTTTCAATAAGGGAATGGTGTAAACACCTGCTTCAGTGTAGCAAGGGCTTCTCAGCTTTGTTGTGACTGGCCTAGCAGGCCCCTTGCCTAGCTGAGAAACGCTGCTGGGGAGCATCTTGGCATCTCTTGAAGCTGTTAGCGAACTCTTTTTCTTCTCCGTAGGCTGAACTGGGTGCTGTCTCCATCAGCTCACCTTCTTGCGTACAGCATGAAAAGACTTGCTGTTCTGCGCTCTGGTGGGATTGATATAAAGAGGTTTAATACAGTTGTGTAACCGTTCATATTCAGTCACCTGTTTTCAGTTACTTACAACTCTTTGGAAGATGCTTTTTAGCTTAACGTTTCCCAGGCTCAGAATCTGCTGGAGGCGAATTTTTGTATAAATACTGAGCAAATATGTTTCAACCAGTCCTTGGCCAGAAGAGCAGTAGAAGAGAGACATAGTTCTGTTGGGGAGGCGGGGGAGAAGTGATCAAAAGAAAAACATCGTAGCTGAAATAGCTTGAAATAGCTGGGGTTGAGTACCTTAATTGAGAAGAAATGCCTCAAAGTGAGTTGAATAAAATAATTTTGGTTGACTAAGCTATATTCTAGCTGAACTAGAATTTACAGGTTTGATCGAGAAGTCGGTGAAGTTTCACAGGCTGTGTCACTCAGGTCAGATAAGATAATTTTAACAGTACCTTCTGGCCTTAAAATTTATGAATCTACAAGCCTTTTAAAATTGCATGCTGAGCTCCTGCATGGCACTTTGAGCCAGTTTTATTCTCAGTTCCCAAGCAGTGCAGTAGGAGCATCCAGCTGATGTAGCTGTGGTGGAAGAGTGATCTGCTGCTGAGCACAGCCGAGGCAAAGGCTGTCCCCGGGAGCTGTGCAGGAGGTGGGTAGGGTTGCGATGGGCATTTTAAAGATGGGTGGGAGGAATAATTTTGCAGCAGAGGAAAGCATCATGTGCCTTTTTTTACTAAGGCATGTATGTATGTTAAATGGCAGGTCAGAGGACCTTCAGCTCAAGTCAGGACGATGGCAGTTTGGAGTTTTGTCTTCATACGGAAAAGCCTCAAGGAGCAAGACGTGTAGTTTTCTCTTTGGTTTTAAGGCACTCAGGAGATTCCTTTTAAATAAAAATAGCAATATGACTGGGACCCAAAATTTGGAAATGACTAAATTAATGGTGCTTGAGCCACTACAGCACAGGTACTTTGCAGCTGTGCATTATATTACAGTCTACAGTTCCTTAACCAAATATTGTTTCTCAAGTAATGCCGTATTGGATCATGCAGCCTCTCTGGCTGAAGCTTAGATGCACACATCTTGTTGATCCCTGTAGTGCTCTGTGTAACAAGCAGTTCGTAAATCTCTGTTGTCAACTAGTGTAGTGAACACTGTCTATTTAAAGGGATATTTAGGTTTTACATTGTGGGATGTCTGGTATTATAGGCACATACAGACCTTTGAAATTAGCAGATAATTTAGCTTTGCGGTTACCAGAACATGTTCTCAAGTGTCCTTTAAGGTACCTATGCTGCTGAATAAATGGAAAAGGTATAGTGGATAAATGCAGAAAAATGTATTAAAATGCATAACTTTAATGAGATGAGAACTTGCATAAACAGTGAAGACCAGTGAGAAGACACTGGGACAGGGTGACATAGACATTGCTGTATAAATAACCTACAGAAGTTTAGATGGATTTCAGAGAAATGAAGACGTTGCATTGCGAAGCGGTGTGCATTGACTTGAGCGTATCACAGCACGCTCGAGGGAGCAGAGTTAGTTTCACATGTACCTTTACCTCCAGAGTACCTTCTCTTCTGGATATGTAGCTGTCTGACTGTAATATTGCTTGAACCCAGATCTATTTTGTATGTGGTTCTGACTTTTTTCCTGCTAGTGCTGAGCCTTTCTGTCCTGTAGGTTCTTTTCTAAGTGTTCGCAGTTTAAAAGGCAGCATAGCAGAAAGGCTGGAAGGGTTGCTGTTCAAAGAACGAAGCCTAAGTTGCACAAGTTTGTATGTCTTTGTCATACGGTTAGTGACTTCACAAGAGGAAGAGCATTCTGTCCTACTGTATAATGAGGAACTGATTCTAGTTACAATTTATTATAAGAAAGTTATGATGTATTGTGAGAAAGTCTATGTGGCTTTAAATATTCTGTTTCTGGAGCTATAATTCTTGTCCCCCAAATCTCCTCTGTCTGTGTTGAGATTTGCAGATTCAATACACAGAATAAGAACTGATCTTTAGTATGGAAATAAAGCATTGTGTATTATTCATTTCTGATCACAATTGCAACATGGAAATAACTACTGTTAACCTCGGGTTTGATAACATCATAAATATGATACAAGACTGCAGTATCCCTTTCTGAAATACGTGGTAGAATGATTATCAGTGAAGTTGTATATTGTGTTGATAATGTTCTCGTGATATGCCATGTTAGTATGGTAGTAACTCGTTTATTTGTTCGCTTCGTTTACAGTGGCATTACTGTAGTTTGAAATGATCCTTCTTTTTGCCTCTTTAGAATTTAGAATTTAGTTAGATACACAGTATTTTATTTATCTTTTTTGTTACTTCTCCTGCAGATTTTTCATTTAAATGCCTTTGATGGCATAATCAGAGTTAACTTTTCTTTGTGTCAGTTGTAAACTGTATTTTTTAAGGAAAACTTTTAGCCAGAAATAATTAGCTTCCTAGGTATTGTTGAATTACTGTCTAAATACTTTTGTTATTTTGATAGTCTGTCCTGGCCAGAGGATGACTAGAGATGAAAAAAACCGAACAAATGTATCTTCTGTGTTTGTGGGTGACAACTGCATATAAGAATTTATATAATTGAGCTTCTTTCTTCTTGTCACTTGCAGGCAGAAATTGTCAAGAGGCTGAATGCTATATGTGCACAAGTCATTCCCTTCCTGTCCCAAGAGGTAGGTAGTTGTTTATACCGGTGCTGATCTAAATGATTGCCTTACCATGTCTATCATGAAAGTGGGACTTTGTGTTGAGACTGTTTCCTTATGAATCTCTTGGTGCTTATAGATGACTTTCCACTCTGCTGTTACCACTGTAATTTCATTATCTTCTCCAAGTCCATTGTAATGACATTTAAATATCTTTATGAAATGGAATGTGTTGTAATGTGCTAAGCAGAATTTTAGTTGTTTAAATATTTTGCTCTCGTGTACAATGCAGTTTTTCTCACAATTACAACTTTGGTAATATACTTGGTCTGAAATCAGAGGACAGCTTGCAAAAATGCTAGAAAAGCATGATTTGTGCTACATTCTTGGCAGCGGGCATTAAAGTTCAGCAGAAACTTCTATTCTGGTATACCAAGTAGTGATGTTCAACACAGTAGGCACACAAATGCAGCTTTTTTCCTGCCTTTTTTTCTCTCTGCATCCCAGATTACTTATTACCGTAAATCCTTTTATGTTTTCTGTGTATTTGGGGAATATAGACAGAAATTGAAACTTGCTGTGAGCTAATTTCTCTAAGCACTAATATTCTCCAAATTATGATTTTCTGGTATTATCTTGAGTGCACTGTAGATACTTTGAGGGGCACTGGGATTTGGGGGAGTTGGTGGGAGCTAGCGAGGGAGTTGTGGAGCCACAGGCATGTGTGAAGTAAAATGAAAGTGTGGTGCGTGAAAGGAGACCTCGGGTGCATAATGGCTTCTCCTGCCCACCCCACTGGAGGAAAGGGGCTGTACATGGGGGTCTGTTGGCGCAGGCTGGCATGCATCTATTTAATGCATGGTTTCATTTCAGTAGAATTGATAGCAGAGAAGTCAATGCTAGAAGGTGTATTTCTGTGCATTGCATCTGTAAAACATGATGCATCTTCCTCCCACCTTTTCAGTTGTTCGGTAAAATGCCATTACTTGTCAGGAGAGCTATTCAGCCTGCTGAAACGAGAGGCTGTGCGCTCCGTATCAGCATTCAGCTAATGTGCTGCGTGTGTGCACGCGCGTGTGCATCTGTGTGTGTTTGAAATGAGAATAGCGCTATCAAAACTAGAACCTGACAATGTTCATGAGTGCCGCTGTACTCTCTGCTTATAAAGAAGGATTTGTGGAAACTAAATGATGTGTAATGATCTAGTTACATTGCTGGAGGACCAGAAGTCAAGTCCTTCATGGATCTAAAACAAGTAGCTCTTGATTTTGTACTTTGACTGCTACAGAATCACTATACATCTAGTTACAGAGTTTTATTTGCTGTACAGGAATAGCACAGCATATAAAAAATGGGGTGTAAAGCTGATTCATACTCATGCTAAAGTGAGCACTAAAATAACATGATTTTGAAACAAAGGCAGGGGTGAGTACTTGGCAGGCAAAGCTGTGATCTTGGCAAAGACATGTGATCATCATTTCCATGACAGAGACATCTTCTCTAGAGTATGTGATACTGTGTTTAGAAACTTTGTGCCACTATACTACTGCTGGTACTGGTACTGCTATTTTCAGCAGAAATGCTAAACATATCTCTCTTACTGTACACAAGTAAGTCACACTGCTCTGTTTCCTCTGCTTCGACAAATATAGCCCTTGCGCTTCCTTGGAGTAGGTGTTTCTTGCCAATTAGACAAGCAAAGCGATGACATGGGCTTAGAATACAGTTGAAGAAAGATGTGTTTGATTCACACTGACTGATAGATTTTGGCCTTTGATTTTGGAAATCCTAGCCTCCACCCCCTCTACATGCTCATGTGGAATTGAGGGGAAAAAAAAAAAAAGAATAGAAAAGGCTGTAGGTTTTTGAGCTTTGATGTTAGTGGCATCCCACTCAGGTGAGCATGGGCGCTCTCCTTTTTCTGTTCTCCCTATGTATCTGCTCCCCTGTCCCTGGAGCTAAATTGCCCTGGAGCTGTTCTCCTGAGAGCTGGTATTTGTACATTTTAAGTCCCTGCCTTAGAGGGAGAAGACAGTCTGAAGGCTGCACATTATACTTCCTTCTTTTCTTCCGTTGAGGAATCATAGAATCATATAATTATTATGGTTGGAAGAGACCTCAAAGAACATCAAGTCCAACCGCATACCCAATGCTACCATGCCCTCTAAACCATGTCTTGAAGCGCCACATCTAGATGTTTTTTGAGGAGAATCTCTCATGTGATGCTCACATGCAGTAACTTAAGAACTATGAGCCAAGAACCCTGATCACTGTTTTAACAACCTCCTGACCATCAAGCTAGGCATAGAGAGCAATTTTAAAATAGTTCCAGACTTATCCATTTCAGTAGCTTCTTATTAATACACTAGTTTTAAGAACTATGTAAGTAGGCAACTGAGAAGATCCAGATTGTAAATTTAGAAAATGGTGGTGTCCTGCTTCTGTCATGGGCACAGTACCACGCAGTAAGGGCTTAGGAACACCAGTGTCAGTGTGCTTAATGACTGCTGTTTACTTTGTTAGACTTTAGATCAGAGCTTTGAGTTAAGCAGGTTTAGATCTGAAAACAGACTCTCATGCAGCTTCTGTGCTAGTAAACCTCTACTTTTCAAATTTATGGCCCATAAAGTTTCCTTCACCTGTTTGCACATCTTGTTTACCAAGTCTTACAGCTCCTCCTCTGTGCATGTTGCATGGTGTCAAAGCTCTTTGGGCTACAGAGGAGATGAAGAGGTCAAAAAATTCACAAATTCAGTGTTTTTACATGCATTGACAAAGACAAGAGGGAGCACTTCCAAAAAGGTGGTGTACGCATTCATCTTGCGTGGAGGCGAGTGTGCTTTTTAGTTCAGCTAGCAGGAGGGGAGGGGGACTAGACAGCAGACAGGAATTGAAAGGGGAAGCACAAAAAAACTTTTCACGTGTCTTGACAGTGCCACTGGTCATGATAGTTTTCATATTGGGGTTAGAAAAATCTTGGTAATTGTTTGACCTCTGTTAGTAGAAACACTTCTTTAAATCAGTTTATATTGGCATATGCTGATGAGCCAAAAAAGAACTGATCTCCAGATCTGAGTATTCTGCTAGTCTTGGTTTCTGTCTAATTTGTGTCTTTAAAAAGTGAGAGTCTTAATGGAAGTCTCTTTATCATCTAGATTAATAGAGAATTGAAGTGCAGTGTGCTTTTGCTGTTCATGCGTTTTGCATACAGTCTAATTGTGGAATAGTGGCTGAAAAATGTGATCAGGCTCCTTGGAATTGTGCCTGAGGGAAAAATGAACAAAATACAGTGGTTACATGCACTGGTGGCAACATTATTGCCTCATAGTAGCACCAGGTTAACTTGTCTTATTGCTTGTTAACTTTGTAAGGAATCAATGGCTTGTGATAACTCACTTAGAAGTAAGAAATTGTGGCCAAAATCGCTGGAGATCTTGTGAAAAGGATGCAGTTATAATACATCACCCTACTGTGTGTTAGTGTCTGCTTTGTTTCAGGGGCAATCCAGTAAACTATTCAGGAAATTCTCCAGGATTTAGTCAGTTTTACTGTACTGTGCGTCATCTAAGCATATATTGAAAATAAAGTTCCTAACCTGCCTAAATATCCAGTCAAGTGGTACCTTGTTTTTATGTTGACTCCGACTTAGGCAGACTGTAAACAACAGCACCATGAAGTATGAACTTCCCTTTTTGATAGGAAAAGAGTGACTTTGTGGTCAAGGCATGAGATGGACCTCAGGGGCAATGTGTGTTCAATTTCTGCTGCGGTTGCAGGCTTCCTGTGTTGCAACAGTCGTTTTCCACCTCCCTGTGATGTTGTTGAGATACCAGTGTGCTCAAAGTAGTTCCTATTGCATAAGGTGAAAGGAGTGCCTGCAACGTTGTAGGTTAATACTTGGAGGTTGTTAGCACTCAGTTAACTTAGTTTTGATCTGCAGCAGCTGATATAGATAATTCAATATTTACATCGTTGAATGATCTAGCCATTAAGATGCAATTCATTTTGGGTCTGAAGCCATAGATCATGCCCCTGCTAATTTATGCTTCTTCTCAACCGAATTAACCAGCTGCAGCACAGTGTGACACTTGCTCAACCCTGCAGCTTTCATGTTGGGGCTGGTTCCTGTCTGGTCAAGGTGGTGTGCGTGTGGCTGGCTGCAACCTGTGGGTATCATTGTGGGACCCTTGGGCTGTTGAGTGCTGAACGACCTCATGTGCTGGATAGTGGTATTTGCTCAGTGTGGCCGGAGATACTCATATATCATGGTTACCTTCTTTTGAGTAAATATTGACTGTGTTTATATTCATGAGACACATGCAAGCTGGCTGATTTACTGCTAATGATGTAGTTGTGGCAACCTGCACCTCAGTACAACCTGCGGAAGCTGCTCGAGAAGCCAGACAATTGTTTAAGATAGTGACCCCTGTCAACTTCCATGCTACACTGCAAGCATTAGATAGGCTAGAGGAGGCTGTAGTAAACTTTTTTGGAAGGTGCACTTTCTCTTCCAACTGCTAGTGAACTAGCTAATAACAAGCTGGAAGGATTGCTCTTTAATAGGGATCTTCAGTTCCCCATGCACGATAAGGTGGTCAAATATAAGTACAATAAAATGCCGAGCGCTGGCATGCATAAGTGCAAACAAACATACGGAAAGGAAATACCGCATGCAGTCTTTTCCTTTCAAACACTTTAATATTAGTTGATGATTTTCCTTTTACGAGATAGACGTAGGCCATAATGTGCTTGCTCTTCTCTGTACTAACATTCCCTAGAGGTACTTCTAAAGTTCAGCAAATTTGAATGTAGAGTGTGAGATCCATTGTACAGAAGCAAAGCAGGAATCCTTACATGCTGTTCAAAAGGAAGTAGTTGTTGATCTGAGATGTGAGAGGCTGAGAACACAAAATTATTTTCCTTCATCTTAGACTTGCCCCAAACTCGAGCTGAAACAGTAAGTACAAGGAAGCTGTCAGATATCTGTAATCCTTCTACCAAGGAAGACATCTTATGAGCAATTTCTGCATATATTACTAATAATGTTCTTACATTTTTACGAAGTGGTTATTATATCTTGTCTGAGTTACGGTGCCTGGATGCAGTGACCCTGCTGGCCCTTTTAGTTTATGTGCTATGCTCCACGGTAGATATGTTTGCTCTCCGATTCTTACTGGTATTTTCAGCGCAGCCGTGTCTCATTGTGCTGTCTCTAGGTCAGGCTTTTCAGAATGGCACTGCTGCAGTTCTTAAGCAAGACTTGGTCTATACTCCCTCTATACAGATAATACAATGACAAAATATATGAATAAAACATAGCAGAACCCGCTTACTTCTGCAAAGTGAATTGTTCAGTGAGTTTTGCTTTGGATGTTGTTGATGGTGCTGAAGACGGGCTGGAATTAACACCAGCGTCTGTGCATGCGTGCCAGGGTGAATTTTGGCCACTCGGTTGCTGTCAGCACGGCTCCCCTGTCGTTGGGAGCTGCAGGGAGCTCTGACGTGGTATAAAAATTGCAGGTATTTTCCACCATGCTGCAATGCTTGTGCAGGAGCCAGGGCTAGGTGGCAAGACAGTGTGGTGAGACAATGTGATGGTGAAAAAGCCTACATCCTTCTTGTGGTCTCTGTTGTTGCTACACACTGTGAGACTGAAAGGAGGTGATTTTCCAACACAAGGCAAGTGCATACACACCACTCATTACAGAAGGCGAAAAGGGGTGAAGAGAAGAGACAGGGAAGAAGTTAAAAAGGAGAAATGATACTCGTCTGCGTGACAGGCGGGGCAGGGTATTGAGTTCATTGCTCTGGCCTGTTAAATGTGATACAAAATGCTGTTTTCCCATACCTGAAGAAAATGGGTCTGTCGCTTGTGTGCGCAGAGGAAGACTAGCGTTAAATGTATGTGAAAGCTGCAACCCTGTGTCTATATTTGGTTGGGAAAAAAGTAACCCTTTTTTTGTTGTTGCTGTTTTTATTTGGCTGTAAATCACTATGTGATCACTTGATGGGCGGGCTAATGCATACTGCTTGGTTTTAACATAGTCTTGCTTGTTACCGGTGGGCTGGCTGGGGAAGGCGTTCAAGCAGGTGGTACGCACTGGGCTCGTCTGTCCTTGGGTACCCGTGTGGGCTGGGCCAGCTAGCTGCCATCCTGCTCAGCAGGCCCCTGGGCTCCCTGCCCCTTGCCTTGATTTTGGGTTGCAGTGGGTCCCCGAAGCCTGGTTGAGCTGCTTCTCTGCGTGTCGAGATCTCCACCCGCTACTGGAGCCACTGTCAGTAACATCCCCCGCCCGCCCCAGGCTCAGAAACACCAGGGGTAGCCCGTGGGCTCTTCAAACCCTGCGCATCGCTCGGCCACGCCACAGTGTGACTCTGCTTTCCTGTGTGTTTGTCCACTGGAGTCTGTGGTTTACGCCTGTGACTTGAAGTAGCCCTGGAGTCACTTGGGGCAAGCCCCCTGTGAGGTTCCGGGAAGCTAAGCGGGAGTCCGCTCGGTTGCTGCAACGAGGTGGAAGTGATGGAGAGGCTAATTGCAGTTTGAGTCTTTTGCATACCATGCCACTGAAGATTAAATCGATGTTAAAGCAGCTAACAATAGGAGATTTTAATTGTCTCTACCGTACCTAATTTAGGTCCAGTGCTACAAGGCCCGTGGATCTTCTGTCTATGAAGGCTTAATCCCATACCTGTTACAATCAATGAAAGATGCCTTGTGTGGCTGTTTAGGGAATTTCTGTCTTACAGTGCTTTCCAGCAGAAATCTTAAAGTGAGATTTTGATGCTTTACCCCTCTACCTTCTCTTCCCCTCACCAGGGAGTGAAATAATGTTTTTCCCAAATACTCCTGAGAGCCATTCTTTGTATGTATGTTTGCTGTAAAGGAAAGGAAAACATTCAAACACTTGCGGAGTTGACTTATTTTTCCAAAACCTGGATGAAAATTGGAGTAATTGCTACAATAACTTTGATATTTTCAAGCCGGCTTTCTGTAGGTTCCTCTGAAGATTTTTCTTCTCTTGCCTGTGGCCTTAGAAACAGGATTTAAGTAAATGGGTATTGGAATTGAATGCTCACATACACAAATCAAGGGCTAGGTCCCTTTCTCTACCTCAGTGCAAAAAGCATTGCCTAGGACATGGTAGGAAAGCAAAGATGACTGTAAACTTCTCAGTAAATGATAGTATTTTTAAAGAAAAAAAAATTTTAAGGATTTTTAAAATTTATTTTGGGGGGCGGGGTTCTGGATGCCTTGTTCAGAAATGCTGTGACTCATTTTTGGTGTGGCTGACCTCCACCAGAAAATGGTGGTGTCATTTTTATGATCATTCCATTGCCATATAGAACTGTGTGTCACGGGGCTTTGAGCTACATAATTGATGAAAGCTGTACCTGTCCTTAACATGTGATGACCTGGAGATGATAACACATCTTCAGGAACTTGAGGCTTGAGTGTTGTAATTTCCTTTTTTTCTGGTTATCTGTGATGGTCATACAGTACTTCATTTTTTCATTTTTTTTTCTGAATGCCAAGAACACACTTCCTCATGTTTGGCCTGCCTTTTGTTCTTTACATTGTCCACTTATAAGTGACAGATTTGGTTTACATTAGCACTGCAGCTCTACAAAACTCTAAATGGGACTGCTGTGATTCTGTTTGCAGGAATATGTTATTTGCTCTCCTGGCATTTCCTTCATGTAATTCTTCTTTGCTTAAAAACAAACAAACCTTAAAACCATTTTCTTCCTTCCAGGAGTGTTTCTAAATTACCTCCTTCATTATTTGCATTTATCCATTTTTCGTAGTTGAGGTCAGCATTTCTTATGGGCGGATTTTTGGGCTTGCTTTTCCTCGCCCTGAGGGCTTTTGTGGGAGAGAGTCTGTAAGTGAAAATGCCATTTTTGTGCATTGCACCGAGAACCGCCAAATCTGAGACTGCCAAGCCCCTGAGGTAGCAGAGCCCTTCCTTACAGCCCCCTCTCCCAGCGGAGCTCAGGGTGCTGCCTGGAGGGTCTTTCTGATGCTCTTCACCTACTCTAATTTTGGAGCAGATCTTGGGGATTTGGGTCCCCACCTTAATTTATGCAACTTTCTGTCCCTGGTAAGGATGCACGGGAGGTGTTGCTTCATGGTCTGTACCTTGGCTCCACTCTGCCTGTATACATAGCTGTGGGGGGCAAACTGAAGGCTTTAAAGAGACCCGCTCAGCCCTTTCCTTAAACTTTGCGCCAAAGAACATCTAGATGTTGGTTTCGATACAGAGCTGATGTTTCATCATTACGGTTTCTGCACCTCTTGAGATAGGCAAGAGCTCATGCCTCTCCGTGTTCAACCTGTGACTATAAATCAAAGAGGACTTACTCATAGTGCAGATCACACAACCTACTTGCAGTTCTCCCTGACCCTCCTTGCACCAATGTGTCGCATGTAATCCTGATCCTGTGAGGCTGCCTGTGCAGAATAGTTTGCCACCGGTGGAGCTCCAAACAGGCATGGATCTGGTTTCAAGATGAGGACCTTATTTTATTTGTAGTTGATGTTTTCAAATAAATATCAATCAGTTTTCAGTATATAGCAATTTTGAATTTACTGCAGGAGTACAGTATCACTCAAACTGAGGTAATATAACCACCGAAGCTTGTAAACTGTGTTGTTAATTAGACCATGTGTTTTTGATGGACTTTTTGAAGCTATTAAAATTTACATGTTGGGGATTGAAATAATCGGTTCTCTTTCACGTGTTTGACAGAATTGTGAATGACATTTTAAATTTCTTTCCTATGGTTCAGCTGCTTTGAAATGTACCTAGATAGGGAATCTGTATATCCTTCAGTGATGTGGGTGCCATGTGCTTGTTGAAAATACGTACCTTTCTTTTTCAGTATGCCTTTTTTTTTTTTTTTTAAATGCCGAAAAGTTTCTTTGGCTGTAAGGAAAGTGGCTTGCATTTTAAGTTGGTGTGTAAATTCAAGAGCACGCTATAATGATGAACAAAAGGAAGACAGTTCCCTGTGTAGCCAGGTTGTAAAATAGCTCTTTGGGGAGCAAAGGTGTAATTCCTGGCAAGTAATGGCATTAAAAAAATGCTCCCCTTAGCTGATACTCTTGCAAATCAACACAGAATGTGACTGTCTGTTAGAGAACAGTTATTTCAAGCCCTGCATGTGTTTGAAAAGCAAAGAAAAAAGATAAAAGGAAGAATCTGTGCTTAATAATTTAGAAAACAAATAATTTTATTCTGTTTCTGATCTTCATTTATAGCACCAGCAACAAGTGGTGCAGGCTGTGGAGCGTGCCAAGCAAGTGACCATGGCAGAACTGAACGCAATCATTGGGGTATGTGGTCTTTCCATTTTAGTGTTTTTAAATAGCTTTTTTTTTCCCCTTTCTCTCTTGCATGAGCTTGTTTCCATCAGGTGGGCAAAAATTGTGGGGAGTGGTGAAGTTCAGTAGCTTGATCTTCATAAAAGCTGGTTTCTACTTGAAAGTGTTGCTTGCACTGTGCGCGAAGACTAACGGGGTAATTAATGTGTGTGTTGTATCCATTCCCTGAAGCTGTGTCAGTATCTGTTTTTTTTGTCATCTTTTTTAAGTAACATTGCTTCCTTTGCATACCACTTACCAGTCTCCTCCTGCAGCCACAGTAACAGGTAGCCTTGATATGGGGGTATTTTCCCATCTCTGCTGCCCACATCTTTTTCTGGGTGGTGGCTCAAGACTGAATATTCAGCACGCTTTTTATTTTCAGATTAAAAAATAGCTGTTACTTTTTTAAAAAAATCCAAACCAAACAGTCCAAATCAATGGTAAAACGACTCCTCACCAGTGTGCTTGTAGGCACCCTGCTCCTAGTCACGTAAAAATATGGATGTGTGGAGCCCCTCTTGTAAAAGCTTTGCTGCCAGCCATATTAGCTCGGTATAGCAGTCCTGAGAGATTTTATGGGTGTGGGCAGCCACAATGTTTACATTTTACAACTGGAGAGGAAGGGCATAACAATGAAAGCCATGGCTCTTCATACTACATAAAATAAAGGTGAGAAGTCATAGCTTAATAGCATATTATTCACATGTATAATTATGCAGCTGGTGCAAGCAGTTGTTTAAGTTATTCTAATGAAGACACTACAACTGTACTTCCCATCTTCTTTGCCCTCCCAAATGCTTTTTCTTTTGTGTATAGATTATACATAAAAGTCTTTTCCTTTTTTTTTATTCAGTGTATCAAACACACTTTGAAATGCTAATTATTCCATTTACTTTCATTAAAATTCAAATTGCTGAGTGAAGATGTGGATAAGGGTCGCCAAATAATCAATCTGAAGTGAAGATATTGCTTCAATTATGCCTCTGTCTTTTAACAAGAAAATCAGGACTCTCTGATCATTGCTGACAGTAGTGTAGAGCAGCGGTCTGATTGTAGCTTGTTTTTAATAGGCTGTTTCTAACTCTATTTTGTATCCCTCTGACCACAAGAAAACACTGCTAGTCAATTAGAAGAAATAAATGGAAAAGAGTAACCTTTATTTCCTCTGAAGTGCCCGTTAGAAAGAAGGGAGTGAATCGGAGCGAGTCATGTAGAATCATGAATAACATTTGTTGTACGTCTTTTACGCTCCAGTGGGGAGAGTGGGAGATGAATAATTTCCCAATTAGTTTTCATTACCTAACCAAAAATATTGCCTTCTATTAACATTCTTTGCATAAAGTAAGTAGCTAAAGGTTGGCTTCTTTGTTAAAGTTGTTTTTATATATGTGTGCTGCATGTGCATACGTAGAGTGTGTGTATATGTGCATGTACCATTTTGTCTGTGTGTACATGCACACGCATGTGTATGAATACTTCACAGTCTACTTGTGTACATTTTTGCCATTCGCCTTTGTGTATATTAGCAAGACTGCAAAAAGCAATTTGCTTTCTAGTAAAAAATAAGTTGGTTGATGTAAAACATGTGATGTTATAGATACTGGCTATTGCACTTATTATTTAAGTTTATCCTGCTTTCATGAACCACTAAACCACACAGAAGAGATATAAACAGACTAGACAGTTGTCAGGGGAGCCTGGCAGTAACTTCTGTTGGTCTTCCTCCACCAGTCAGAAGTAAATTTTCTGTTTTGTTTGCTGCTGTCTGAATTTATCTCTTCAAGACAATTGAAATTCTATTGCCTCAAATTTTCGTAATATCTGAATTTTGCTTTTGTGCATTAAAATTGGACAGCTCTCGCCTCCCTCACAAGACTGATTTTTACCTTGCTCTAGTGCCTTTTTTCACTCTCCTGTTTTATGTTGACTTAGGAAATGCTGTGTGTGGCCCTCTCTTTAGTTTTAGACACAGGACTGAAAATTTTGTGTTCATTAGGTTTAAAGAGAAGTAATCTAATCCAATCTTTAAGAGGTTTGTTTAAAAAGATGGAATAAATAGGATAACAAGATGTCAAAAAGGCTTAAGTTCTAGTTGCATGAATACCCTCAAAAATACTACGTCTGCACTTAAATTTAAAGTCTAAAAATGTAGTATGGGACTAAAAAAGGCTTGTCATACTTTGTGAAGTGAATACCAATAAAAATAAAACTAAGAATGTAATTAGAAATTGTGGCTTTTCTCTATCTATAATTATGTTGTCTTATATTATTTTGCTATATGATAAGTCTGACAGAGTTTGTGTTCTTTTAACCCTGTGATATTTGAAAAGCTTCTGAAGTTCATTTCCTCTTTACAGTTTTTAAAAATACATCTTTTAGTTACCCATTGAGCTGTGTATCAGATGAAGACAGAAGCAGTATTTGAGAGTACAACTGTATACACATTGAAATACAACTGTAGCTTAAGTTTCTCTGTGCTTTGGGGGGCCCTGTGCAGTTCACCTCACTCGTGCTAAACCCCTTTGGTTCAAACAGAGGAACCCTGGGTTTGAGTTTAAAATGGATTTTACCGTAATGGAGGATGACACAAGGAAAGAATAGAATGCGCACAAATCATGTCTCTCTTTGTGTTTCACATGTATATATTTTTGTATGAATGTGCTCTGATTTAATGGAATCTGATGAAGCACCTTTTAACTTTGCAGTATTATTCTATCTTCATTGGTAAATGAACCAAACCACTGATCCGTGCAGTTAGAATGCAAAATACGGAAGTGAGCCTGGGACCCAGAGAGACAGCTTGTTCTCCTGACAATAAACTAGTTGTGTTTAATGGAATGAAACACAGTTATAATGACTTCTTTCACAGGTCATGTTCAGTTTAAAACTGTTGATGGGCTGAAACAAGTTAAATATCATCTACTTCTGGAGAGATGCAGGGAGAAAAACTAAACCAAATCTAGGTATCATAAGCATGCTGCAGGAGTACGGTAAATCTGCATCTGGTGTTTGCCATGGACAGTATGGTACAGCGTTCTTGCTCAGAGCAAATTGTAGTGCACATCCAGAGCTCCTTTCCAGGTTGGGTGTATTGGGATGAGTAGTGTGATGTATCCAGTTGATCTGTGTGACAGCTACCATGTTTTTAAATTAGAATCTGCAAGATCACACTGTTGGAACAACACACAAATTGTAGCCTTAAATCAGTAATATGATCTAATTAGGAATGATGTTTTCACTTCCTGTATTACTAAACTAAGTCATCTAACTCTCCTAAAATGTGGGGGTTTTTTTTGTTTGCTTGGTTGTTTCTTTGTTGTTTTTTTTTGTTTTGTTTTGTTTGTTTGTTTGTTTTAATCCATTATGCTATTTAATCAGAACATGCTGTGTGAATGTGGTTATATTTTAATAACGGAACCAGGGAAATAACATGTATCTTCGTAAGAATTTTATCAGAGTATTTTTTTTTTCCTTTGTTTAAAATAATCAGTTTTCAACTGCAGTTGAGTAGTAAGGCAGAAATGGAGGCTACTACTTGTGTGCCTGTTTATCACACGGGGAGAGATAAATGTACCAAAAACTTAAGAACAGGTATGTGATGGTGTTCAAAGAAAATGCAGTTTAGCACAAGAAATGCTGAACCTCAATTTTTAGCAGTGACATTTTAATGATAGGAAGTCTGCAAAATTATTTGCCATCAATTGTGAAGGCAATAACAAGCCTTGGTGGTTTTTCACACCCTCTGTGTTAAGTGCTTTCAGAATGACAGCGTAAACTGTGTTGGAGAACTCCAAGGAAGTAAAACTGATTAAAATGTTCATGCTTGAATGGTGCTGATGGAATAGTTCATTTGGACTTTCTCTACCTCCTGCAGCTCAAGCTGAAATATTAAAATTCAGTGGATTTAAATCTCTCTCCCCTCAGCTCAGGAAAAAAACATTACATTTTAATAGGTTTTAAACTCATAATTCATTGGTTTGGAGCAGCACTATTAAATCTATTTAAATATTACTTGTATTACTAAGGAAATGATTTAAAAGATTTTTCCATTACCATTCTGTACATCTGAGTAAAAAAAAAAAGCCTTTGGTTTAATTTTTAAGCATTTTGTTTTATTATGTCACTTTTATTATCTTCTTTAAAAGTAAGCAAATGGCAGTTACTGGAAGAAAGGACTCCTTCTGTATTGTCACATATAATCATCAAGCTATAACGTTCCTTCTTTAACACACTACTTGTCACAATTTCTACCTTGTGTTTGAGTCTGAGGCGCTTGTTTGGCCCATCTCAAAAAGGTGTGTAATTTTTGGTTGCTTTCAAGCGAGTAGTCCATTTTACAGCTGTGGAGAACAACGCCTGTTTGAAAAATAACAGTATGCCGTCGCAGGCATGGAAACCTTTGAAAGCGGTGTGGTGCAGATAAGTGCACACAAGTTGTAATAAAAACTTGGCATCAGTGCATGCTGTTGTTGCCACGGTGCCAGTGGTCCAGGGCTCCCACCACCAAATGCCCAGGCGCTTTTTCGCGTTGGTGCTTAATGTACAGAGGCATCTCCCAGTCCTCCCAGCGGAGGGTGGTTTGTTTCTGCCTCTCACGTGTACTTGCACTGTGAGGAAGAGCAAGGGGCTTTTGGTTGAACCAGTGCAGCTGAGGGGAAATGTTCTGGTTGCAGTATGTATGGCAAAGTCATTCCTGCCAAGCGCATGCGTTCAGAAAAGGGAGTTTGGGGGAGGATGAGGAAGGGCAGTAGAATAGGCAAGCGTGTTGTAGCACGGGGGGCAACAGTCACTTGTCTCTTCAGCTTTTCTGGATTGCTTGTTTAAAGGTGTATTAAGCAGTGGTTGAAGCTTAAATGCTGTAGAACAAGTTGGCCACGTGCTGTCTGTGGTACACAGGTTGTTACACTGGGAAGGTGGCAGAGGAGATTGACGTAGTGGGTATGTGCTTTGAGTTGTGTTTGTTTGTGTGCCTCAAAGAACTGTTGAAATTCATTCCTCCCTGTTTAATTACTCTTGTTTGCTGTTTGTATATTCAGGGTGTGTGATGATATGGTCCTGCAAATTTTTTGATGCTGCCTAGTGCCTGAAATTGAATTGTAGAAGGAATTGTAGGAACAGAAGGCTTTTCGGTGAGCATTTTTTAATTATTAATCTGAAGTCTGGCTAGGTTAAAGACGCCTTGTTTTTTGGGGGGAAAGAGGTGTTTTGTAGCGATTTTTCTTCATCTCCCCTTGCTCCTAGGTGCCAGCTTCAGAGAGAGCCTTGCAGGTGAGGCCTAGTTTAAATCAATCTCTTCCATATGCAGATTATCCTGATTTAAAGAAGCTGAAAGTGAGACACAGGATCTTTTTTTAGGGATTTTTGAGGGAATTAATTAGAATGTAAGTAATTCTGGGTTCCATATTTACTGAAAAACCTCTCCAGGGATGGATTTTAAATACTGTTGCAACACTTGGAATGAGGTGCCACTGTTTTCTTCTTTTCTTCCTATTTTCAGTAGCTGTGGTAGCTACTGAATTTATATTGGTCTGCCACTATATGAGCAGTCAGTAACGTTGCAGTGTGAAGTGCAGACCACTTATTACATCTCACTGCCAGTATGCTGATGCCAGAGGCCCTGCTCGTTATGCTTAAGTAAGTGCATATGACATGAGTGTTATGGCTCACATACTGTATCTGATCAGGCAGGAGAGCTGACTCCTGCCTCCATGTTTCTCAAGGTTTTCCAAACCCTGGTACCAAAGCTGTGTGACCACCGTATCTTTTTTTTGAATTAGGATTAATCAGTGCAGATATGAGAAGTCCTATGGAGTATCTTCTTCATATTTCTACAGCATGATCATATGCAATATTTTATTTATGACTATATTTGTATGCTCTCACTTCACATGCAGTACTAGGCAGAAAACACTGTTGCCAAGGTACGGCTTCCAGTGTATGGAAGCGGTCTCCAACCTAATACAGATTTGCCATACTCCTTCAGACTCCTGGTCCGTTATGTGCTGTATATTACCTTCAGCAATGGCCTTAGACCAGTGCTTTGGAAAAGAAGAAAAAGTGTATAAAGGATCTGTTTGGTTTTGAAGTATTGTGAAAACAGGGTTTTTCGAAAAATGCGTCGTTGTAAAATCAGCAGTGTTTATGTACTCAGTGGAGAAGCAGCCCATTTTAATGTGTACCCTTACCGTACAGTACAGCTTAAAGACAGTTATTATTGTGTCATGGTTTCATACCACAGGGTTCTGATATCACCCCTAAACAAGGTTGCATATTTGTCATCTAGACTTCTTCCCAACAACACTTTGTAGGCCGTTGCCTACAGCTGTGAATGAGGACTCCATACAGTGGATCAGTTAAGCGTTTGGTTTTCCTCAGGAATGTGAGGAGTTCTTTTGGTGTCTTCAATCTTAAATGCAGGCTAAAGCGAGGGCTGTAGTGCTTTACTGGGATGGACGCTAAAGTACTGCATGAGGAAGGTACTTACAGATATGAAGTTCATCCATGAAGAAGGAATTTAAGAAATCTTAAATCTTTAAGTTTTCTGATATTTCAGAATGTTTGACTTTTGTTAGTGAGACAGTTCCTTGCTTATTGTTTGATGAACTTTTCACAGACACTTCCTTAGTATGTGAATGCGTCCCAAGCATTGATGAACTTACTGACTTACTCCAGTAATGTTTCTGAAACAAGGGAATACTGCTTTCCTTGTTGTGCCTTCGGAAAAGGCTGAGGCAAAGGGAACAAATGGTCCTTCCACAACATTGGAGCTTCGACTTCAATGCAGGTGATTTGATCCTTATCAAGACCTTCCTTTATCAAAGCTGCTGTAGCTGTCAAACTGCACTAAAGCGAAAGAAATCACTTTAAGTTAGTTATTTGACTAATGGGCACTACGTTAAAGAAACAGAATACTACATTTGTCAGTGGGATCTACTTGGAGAGAGAGAATAGTATCCTCATGTCCTAACACCTAAAGTGGACCTGTGGGAAGAGGCTGCTCACTCCTGAGAACCGCAGGCATTACAGTGCTCTGCGCCAGACCAGAGCTGCACCAGAAACGGGAGTCTTTAAAGATGCAGAGTGGGTTGGAAAGAATGGATCAGTCCAAGCAATGTAGGTTTTTATCCCAAGCAAAGACAATTTGCTGAAATCCAACACAAGGTGTATTTGTGTGTTATAAGCATGATGAAACATAGTGTTAGCACTTATTGAGTTGTGGAGCCTGTGCTTCGCAGTAATTGCTGTCCAGAAATTTGACTTGCTGAGGATTGACTTTAAAAGATGCATTAAAGAAATGCATGTGTGAGGTACATAACATGCATCTCTCTT
Source organism: Cariama cristata (assembly GCF_000690535.1). Classification (NCBI taxonomy): domain Eukaryota; kingdom Metazoa; phylum Chordata; class Aves; order Cariamiformes; family Cariamidae; genus Cariama; species Cariama cristata. The sequence goes on from NW_009616270.1 coordinate 47,044, forward strand.
ACACCAAGACTACATGACTCTTAGACTATACCTTGTGAGGAAGCTTAGAAGTGAATTACAGTTGCTACATTAAAAGCTCTGGTGATAGATTGCTTATAGATTTAGCAACTCGGGTCTCTCTGTGACCAGTGGCATTACTTAACTTTTCTTCTAGCTTTTATTGTTTCATTTGTTCTACATCTCAGATGGCACTGTTTTCACTTTTCAGTCATGTTTATGTAGTCCAGAGTTTCAGAAGCTTTTTTGTGTGAGGACCCTAGAAGGTGGTTATTTAGGACTCTGCTGGGGAAGGTGTAGGCATCACTCTCATTTTCTACTTCTAAAGAAAAGGACCGAGATTCACAAGGTCACAACAGGGACACCATTTTCCTTCTGTCAGTCCAGAGGAGAGAAACTCTCTTCCTAGTGTCTGTGGGTAGGACATAAGCAGAGAGAGCACTTGGTAAATAAGGTACTTCAACAAGTCTGCACCTACACTAAAATCCAGAGCTGATTTTTGCCACCTGTTCATCTGTCATAGAAGACACCCAGTTGCCGCCATTGTTATTCTCTTCTCTGTACTGGTCTTTGTGAAAAGGTTTTGAAGTGGAGGTTTGGTGTGTGTGGCACCTTTCATGCCACTGGTGCTCTGTACGGTAAGACCTTGAGCTTACTTGCATTTGGTACTTTCTTTTTTTCATTTTCCTTAGCTAAAAATTGATAGGGGAGAAGGAAGGAGAAGAGAGCTTTAGTGGCATGATTTATGCAAGAATTTCTGCCCTTTTTTAAATGATAATAGAAAGCAATTCTAAAGAGCCTAATTCTTCCTCCCTCCACCCCCAGTGTGAAATTGAGATGGAGAGGAGTCCTGCAAGCAGAGGTAGGAACTATTGAACTCCAGGATTCTGGGAGAAGGTGCACTTGGCCTTTTGCAGAGGACTAGGTTTTTCCTTTATTAAAATGCTGTCCTTTTTCACCACAAATCTTTTATTTACTAGTGGGATGTATTAATTTTTTTGTTACTTTTGTCCTATGTCTATGCTGTTTCATTGAGTGAAAAATAGGCATAAGGGGGGAAGGGAGGACAAATGGTGGAACACGGATTCTGACAGATGTTCCTATATATATGATTAAGAACGGAAATGTACTCTGCATATATTGCCTTTCATCCCACAATATGATTTGGGAGATGACTTTTTGTTCCTGGATCACTTAAAAGATCTTTGAGGCAATTTGTAGAGATATGATTCTGATAGTTTCTTTGTTATTTATGTAGGAGTTCTAAATGCTCCCCTTCTGATTAATGACAGCTATTGATTTTTTTCCTCCCCCCTATAGTTTTCTCAGCAGAGCTTGCTTTCCTCCTGTAGAATCAGCATCCTCAAAGGCAGAAATTACCAATTCTCAGAGAGTAAGAAGCTTTGCATTAGCTTTTTTTTCCTAAGTCTTTTTAATTATTATTATTAATGATCTCCTCCTTATTCTCTCTCCTTTTTGTATTGTTTTTCATTCTTTTTCCTATATTTTATCTAACCTGTGCATTCATTCCCCTTTGCAAACAGAAGCAACTTCTGTGTTTTCTAGTAGATCTGCTGCTTCTGAGTGTTTAGAGTTCCCACCAATCTCTGATACCATTCTTTCACACTAGGCACATTCATTTGCAAAATGATCACTCTCCCTTAGAAGAGTAAGGATAGCAGATTCTTCTACCCTACATCTGTACACAGTCTTTTTGTGACAAACCAATCATATGATATATATGCATGTAGCTCCAGGACCATTCCACTGGAGGAACAGCTGCATGACTCTCTTTGTAGGCTGTTTTGCTGTGTTGTATCTTAACATCAGAAAAAGCTTTTTTGTAATAGTGTGCCTGCAGAGAGAGAACTATACAAAGGAAGTACAAACAGTGCACATTGTGTCAGGGGTGCAAACAGGCATGATAAAAATTCATATCATCCTAAGCACACTCGTAACTGTGAGCCAAAGGACTTCCTTTTCTTGCTGGTCTTTAAACCATTGACATTGATCTTGTGTACTCTTGAGCCATTATTTTTATGTCTTTATTTCCTCTTCATCTTGCTTACTGTTTTATCTGTATGCTATCTTACTAATCATTCGTTCTGAGCTATCAATCACTTCGTCTAACAAATTTCAAACAAACAGTGAAGCTATTTTATCCAGGTCCCCTCCGAGCAGTATTGCAGGTATGGGTAATGCATGCGTATGTGTAGATATAAAATATCTTTTTGAGACATTAGTTTGTTAACATTGGAAATGTCTTCAGGTTAGAGGAGTATGTTCAGGTTGTTTGGATAATGGCTGTGGACTTTCAGGATCTGTAAGAAGAAAAGTGCTAGATTACCATGACACCGAGCTGCTTGGAAAGTATCCAGTAAAAACTTGAACCTTTTCCAGGAAAATAGGCTTTGAATGTGCTGACTATAACAAGAGAGCATTAGAAGCTAATTTGTTAGTGGGTTTATTATCACATTTTACTTTAAATTTGATCTCTTAAGATGTGTTGGGAAAAGAATTAAGCTAAGCATCAATATTTAGAATTGCAGTTGTAAAAATTAGTGGTACTCAGATAAGAACCTTTGCAAAGCTTTTTTACCCATTTGTTTAGATGTGGCTTTGGAATTATTTTACTCCTTACTGTAGACTGTCTAGAAGAACATACAGAAAAATTTAAAAAACCCAAACAAACAAACGAACAAACAAAAAAAACCCAAACCAAACAATCAAAAAAACCCCAAAGGATTGGTAGCAACCAGATGTTACCTTTATTTGACATGTGTTAATATGTCTTGAAAGTTTTACTTGTTTTTACTATGGAGCAGATTGAAATGATCATCTTCCTAAACTTATTACCAAAAAGAATGCAGTCTTCTTTTTTGGCTTCTTTGTGATTGCTAGATTTACCCTTGCTCTCACATCTTTGTGTGTTGGATGTTTCATAAAAACATTGCAATCTATTTTGTAATTCTGTAGGGCATATTCTTGGTAGCTAACAGTTGCTGGTTTTATTTTTAAATAGTTCTGGAAAATTTACAGCATAATAAAGCCTGGTGTACCGCCTTTGCAAGTTTTCACCTATTATGCATTAATGCTGAATATGTGTGCTCTACTTTACGCATACGGTAGTCAACTGTGATGGGATTGTCTAAAGTTAACCACATGCTAAGAGTTCATAAATAACATAACTAAGGATAACGAATTAAAGAGAAGACTGAGGAGTGGGAAGTGAAAACATTACAGCAACATCAAGAAAAAAAGTGTGGTTGTTCAGTTGGCTCATTTTCAGGCTTTCCTTGCAAGTTTTTGAATTGTGTCAGATTTTATGATCTAAATTCATGATATAGGCAGAAACAAATGTAAACTTTCTTCCATATTGGGATATTCCTGTGTGGGGAGAATATCTATCAGTTGTCTTACACTCCATTTCTTTGGCATTTTGATAACTAGAGGAGACCACTTTTTTTTTTACCATTTTGTAGCACTAACCTGCTACCCAGTGGGCTAAGGAATTGCCTGTATTTTTATAATTTTCTCTGTAACCAAGCAGCTGTGTACAGGCCACTCAGGAAGCTGATGCTCACCCATGGACAGCGGAAAAGCAAAACCAAGCTGTGAATGTCCTGGGCATTTGAGTATAGTAATAGATTTCAAAGGTCTGGAAATGGCAGTTCGAGATGCTGTCACTTTCTTGACATTACCTTCTTGAGTATGTCTATTAGCAAACAGTGCTTAATTATGCAATCATATACTTTCATATTCTGAGAGCAAAACCCTACCCAGTGTTTCACTTGAATTCTTGTCATTTCTGTTTTCGGACCGGTGCCTCACTTCTGCCGTACGATGTGCCTCGTGTCGGAGGAGTTCATAGTCCTTTCCTGTGCCAATGCAATCCTTGTTCACGATCCTCCTCCTGTTGCTGGACTTTTAGACCCACCCCAGTCTCAACAACATGCACCATGTTGTCCATGTCTCTGTGGCACAGGCATGTGGGGCTATACTGGAATTTTGGGGTTTAGCTTAGATTTATTTAGCAGTCTGGTTTTCACACCAAAGTGTTTTCTTTGTGGCGTTACAATGTGACTAAATTGCACCAAATTTCCACTGAATCAGTGACCAACACTTTTGTGATTGTGGGGCCATGTTCTTTCCAGATTTCATGTTCCTATCATTTTCTGTGGAAGAGCTTGGTCTCTTCAGGAACGTTCTCCGCGGCGGGAAGGCTGTGGGTTTGGGTTTTTTTCCCTGCTCTCTCCAGTTATTTTCAGAGCTCTCTGCAATTGAACTTGCACTGAAAACATGTTGGTTCTCGGTCAAGAGGGACTGGGACAGCCGTGCTGTTCTGGGTGATCTCCAGCCACTACACACTGAAGTGTCATTACCTATACTACTCTTAATGCCTATATTGTGTCTGACAGACATTAACAATGTTCGGTACATGCAAGGTGCAGTCTGTGCTGCTGTCTTGCTGAACTATGTAGAAAGGTTCTTAACAAAGAGTAGTAGAAAAGAGAATTGCGTTTGCCCTGCAGTTTTCTTCAAGCTCTTTGGAAACCATCCTGTATCCATAGAGGAGATCATAGAGCAAATTGGGTAGGTCAGCAGGCAGATCTGTATGGATTGTACGGTACGGTGCACTAAGTGTCCCTTACCTGGTACACTTTGGTCTACAGTGAAATAGTTAACAAAGGGAAAGCTCTGTCACTGTTGATATTCTCAGGCTCTTCTCAAAGCCTTTGCTTCAAGCCACTGGCAGATTCAGGCAGATACCTTCTTGCAGTGGTTTATAGCACATTCTCAAACAGGAATGGGAAATTCCTTGTTTAAAGTGAGACTCTGGAACACAGATTATTTTGTCCGTTCATTTTCTGTTTCTCACGCTCCTGCTCCCTACCCAAATCAGGCATGCCAGATTGTTCCCTTGCTGTAAGGCAGCCCCATTCAAACCCTGAAGCTAAACAATACACTGTTGGCTCTTGCTTCATTTCGTTGTAGTTAATTTGAAATTTTGAGAAACGAAGCATCCCTCTGTAAGAGCATCAAGCAAGCAAAATGTGTTTGATACTTTCTACAAGAAAGAGTACCTGCTGGAATGCCATGGATTCTCAAGCAGGGAAAGGATGGAGCCTTCCCGCTTCCACCTGGAAGAACCTTCTTTCTGGTTTTCTTTTTTTTGTGCCTGCCCCTCACCCCCTTTTGTATATTTTTAATTTATTTTTTTTTCCCTCACCTCCCTTTCGGATCATTCCCCTCCTTTCCTTGGCACTGATCTGGGTTGGGTGACATGTGCATGACACTGCCGGTCTGATTCCACCGTCCACGTTATATTTCCACGAGCAAGAGAAGGATCTGCACTTTTGCAGGGGGTTGTGGAGGGAGGTGTGCGTGCAGTGTGCCGCACCACTTACCGAGCGTGCTGTATGTGACTCTCGGTCTTTTACTTGCAGCTCACCCTTACGTAAAGATTCATGCTCCAGAGGAGAGGGGAAAATCAAGTGAACAGCATATTGTCTCTTGATTGATTAAAGAGCTGGGTTGCAAGGTGGGAAGTGAATTTAGGTTCAAATGAAAGACAAACAAAAGTAGGACTGGAATCTTTGCAATTAGGAATTTAAAATGAAATGTTTTTATGCAAAGCAAGTTAAGTTTTTGACTCTTCTTCCAAAGTCCTGTATACAGACATGCGGGGGGGAGAGGGCAATCCTAGGGGACTTCTGAGTCAATTTACCCTGAGTCTTGAGTAGTGATTGCTTGAAAACAGAAAGAAAATTTCAGAGCTAATCTAGTTACTGTATGAACAGAAATTAGTTGGACAGTTAGTAGGCAAACCTTAGACCTGAACAGATCTCTCTTGGGATATATTTAAAGTAACTTTTTCATCTGTTCCCCTTTCCTGCCTCCCACCGCACCCCCCTCCCTGCCCCCGCCTTCCCACTGAGTAGCAACAAACAATCTGTCTACCCCACAATGGTTAGTATAGCACAGAGCTTGATGCAGCCCTGGTTGAGGTCAAGCACTCCAATTCGAACCTCTCAAGGGCTTTCTCTATGTGTTGCCAGTGTACTGGTAAAAATGACTTTAAACTCTTGTCAGCGCAGTTACTGGTGCATGCATCACAGTCCCACTCAAATAAACCTGTCACAACACAGAGTCAGCAGCTAGAGAAGAGTACAAGGGCAGGCCTCTAGCTTTTCACTCGAGCATCACTAAACGTGCACAGAGTGCCCAATTATTTCAGCATTATTGAGCAAGCCTACAGGAGGACCCAAGCCTTGCTACATTAGATTTTCTTTAGTAATTTGCTCAAGTACCGCTGAGGACACTTAAAGGGCTTAAAACGGTGGCTGCAACCAGTTTCCTTTTCTGGATTGTTAATTCAGGTTTTCTCTTTCAAATTAACTCTCGCTGCATGCTGTGCAGTGGTGCTGGGAGAACTGTTTAACACTAATTTTCTCAATTTTCAGCTTTTTTTTTTTTTGCATTATATAACTGCTTTTATAGTTACATATGTTTTGATTAGACGTGTACGTGGTGCGTTTCTGCTAGAGAGAGTAAAATGTAATACCTCTGTCAGAGACATAAAAATTTCACTAAAACTGTAAAATTCCCTTCCTTTATTATTTTTTTAAATTTTTGCTGTTGTTCTTTTAATTCAGCCTCAAGTTTACCGATTGTGTTGTGTCCAAATGTGTGGGCATTTTTAAATTAGCAGGATGTTTGTGACAGTTGGTATCTGGATCAATGGGATGCATTGGTTGATCTGATCAATCACGTTCAGGATCAATTGGACAAGCCCTGGCACCCCGAACAAATTCAATATCTGTGTTTCGTTTTTCACAGCAGCAACAACTCCAGGCCCAGCATTTGTCACATGGACATGGTCTTCCTGTGCCGCTCACTCCGCACCCCTCGGGCTTGCAGCCTCCAGCCATCCCACCCATCGGCAGCAGTGCTGGTCTCCTGGCACTGTCCAGTGCCCTGGGGGGGCAGTCCCACCTCCCAATTAAAGACGAGAAGAAGCACCATGATAATGATCACCAAAGAGGTAGGCACTGCCAGAGGAACATGTGGCTTCATTCGTTTCTCTTTTCTTCTTTCCTTTTCTTTAAACTCTCCTCTTTTAAAAAAAAAAAAGGGAGGGGGGGTGGAGGCGGAAAAAAAGGAATCTTCACAAGAATTCCTAGCGACTTGCTTCAGTATTTATTACCTAGTGGTAGCCTGAAATTGTGTTCAAATGCTAGAAATCCCATTTTATAAATCTGGCTGCATAGTATTAATAATTAACTGTACAGAAAAGTTAACATCTGTGCAATTTATTATTTAACAGACATCAGGATTCTTTCTTCCGAATATGATAAATGTATAATTTTATGTCAACTAACTAGTACTTTTCTCTCTCTCTCCCTCCACCTCCCCATCCCCTGCCACTGCCTCCTCCCTTCTTTGCTCTCGGGGGCTGCTCTGCGTGCAGACAGAGACTCCATCAAGGTAAGACTCCATTTCGTAGGTGTAAGGGGTGGCTCGAAAGAGCTGCACGCTGTGTTTCTTTGACGTATGGGCCAGAGTGGTGGAAAAAGTCACAAACTGAAACCAGGTGGTGACGCTTGTTTTGATTAGCAGAGCCCTGCATACACTCTGAAAGTGGCTGGTGGCGGGGCAGCTAGGATTGTGGGCAACATTCTGTCCAGTGAGTTTGATACATACGCCTACAATTCAGCATATGTGCCTGGATGCTTGACCATGCTGGATAGCCACCAGAGTCTGTCAGAGGCTCCTGGGGTTTTATTGCTGCAAATGGGGAGGTGCATCTTGGCCCTACCCTCAAGTGGATCGATCTGCCCTCCTCAGTGCCGCTGACAGTTTAGCAACTCGCAGCAGACCCAGTTGTTGCTGGCTACACAGTTAACCTGCCCAGCACCGAGTAGATCGATGTAGTTACAGAGTGGAGCCTGAGTGGCTTTCACAATTTTCGGGAGCATAAGATTAAGCCTTTTTAGGTGACAATGAGTGTGAAATGAAAGATACCCCTCTCTTACAAAGGGCAAGACCTGTGCCCACCTTAGTGAGCACCTATGACCAATTTGTCAAGTTTTTAGTGGTACTTTTTTTAGGAAGATGTAATTTATTCTTGGCATTGGGCAAATGGCAGAAGAGGTGTTCACAACACGAGTCTTGGGTGCCCTAGACAAGATTACCAGGAGCTTTCCAGGCAGGTGTTAGCGGTATGCCCTAGGTGGGGTCTGGAGGAGCACAGTGCTGGGCACAGGCTTTGCCCCCACCAGAGCCCTCTCTGGCCGGGGCTGCCATGTGAGGGGCTATGCCTTTGCTTCTGCGGCAGCTCCAGGTGGGAACATGTCCCACAGCCTTCCCCAGCAAGCCTATTCTACCGCTGGCAACTCGGCCACGTCCCAGCCAAGTGCAGCTGAGCCGATGGTTGTCAGTTTTGCCATTACCCACATGGCTCTGCATAACAACCAGGAGCTGACAGGAACTGTCAGTTTTTACTGTGAGGAGCAAAGGCACTGAAGCTGTCTATCTGCCGACACAGGACAACAGAACGTTGGATTTCACTTCAGCTTCCTTGTCATGGCGGCTAGAAACTGGGATTATTGCTTTATGAGGCAAGGCTGGGTGCAGATTAATGATGATTTCCCTAGAACACTCCCTCTGTTCACTCCCTGTGAACAGATAGATTTAGTCCATTTTCTCTTGCATCCAAACAAACAGGTATGAGTAGAGCACATACCTAAATGTGGGAATACAAACCCACCTGGTTTCTTTAGCGAGTTTGCATACCTGTACAGCTGGAACCACAAGCGTTGTACTCAAGAAAGTGGAGAACTGGTGGTGTATGCCAGTCACTGTTTTTAAACAAAATATGCTAGTTGTGTTTCTGTAAGGTCTGTGGGATGTTGGGGTGTTTATGCTGGCATGGGTGTTACAGGGATTGTTTATACCAAAACTGCTGAGTTCGTCTGGGAGTGATTCAAAGGCATTGTTACTCATACAGCTTCGAGAGGGAGAGGAGGATGTCACTACTTTGTGCCAATTTACTTTGAAATGATAAGTAGATGTTTGTCTTGCATGGTGTTCAGGTTGTGAGTTGGCTTGTGTGTCAGCGTTATGGGGCTTGCTGCCAGCTTTGCAAGGTGAAATAGTTTGCTAATTTCCTTAAATGTTTCCAGTGATGCCCAGAGTAGCAGTTAGTCGCTTGTTCGATCGATCTGTCCTCCCTTAAGTGGCTCCTGGTTAAGAGAGGCTTTTTATGATTGTCTGCTATGTGACTTGAGATGGTTTTTGTCAGCTAGAACGTGCCAGTTGCCAGCAGCTGGAGTCTGTGTGCTTGTATGAAATAATTTATTCATGCAGGATAATGCTCCTTAACATTTAACAGGTAATGAACGTGACATAAATTTCCTTCTTGCTTTTAATTTTTCCCTTTCCTCTTCTAATGTGCAAACAGGCAGCTCTGGTACTCTAAATAGTAAGTAATTTTTGGCCATCTGTCAAAAGGAAATTTCAATACAAATTTAAATTAATGGTGCCTGAAATTTTTTATAGCTCCTCTAAAAGCCTCTAATGTGCAGAAAATTCTGAATCTGCTGGTAGTAATTAGTGTAGCATGTAATGAGGATATGGGCAATGTTATACAGCCCCAGTGTAACGTTTTGATATGGTAGCAAAATTTTGATTTATGCAAGGTTGTGCCTGGGTTTAATTGTGAGAGACACTTTAAAGTGTTTTCTTGCTGATACAGATTATTAAGCAGGGCAGATTTTAGAATAGCTCGTAAAGTGTAAATTTACACTTTAGTGTACTATTCAGATAACAAAGGTACCCTACCCATTTCTAAAAAGAAAGGAGTTTGGCAGAAGTGTCCTGTTTCTTGCCACCACTTCCAGCGCTTTGGATTTGCTGGGCAGTTGTCATCGTGAAACTTGCTGTCTCTAGCTGTGCTGGTCCCGACCCTGCCTCATGGTTCAGGCCAGGGAAAAGGCAGTTCGCGTCACTCTTCTAAATGTGATGTTTTCTGCCTGGTAGGCCAGATCGGGCTCACATCCTTCCCAGCACTTCCCCGGAGCAAGCAGTTCACTGCTGAAACTGAGTAGTCACCTTCCAGGTAACAGAAGATTGTCCAGGAGCTATTCCTAAATAATAGATCAGCATCGGCACAGCAAGCTCTGTGGAGAAGGGCAGCTTTGGGAGCTCTTTGATTTTGTGTTGGATTCAGTCCTCCGAATCGTTTGCAAAGTTTGAAGTGTGGGAAAACCCGAGACGCAGTAAACTGGGTCATGGGAGTGCTCTTTGTGCAGCGGCGAGGCTGCGGAGCGGACAAAGGGAAGGGAAGGGTGGCAAGCGCCAGGGCTGTGCTCAAAGTGCAGCCCTGGCTTAAGGGCTCTGAGGGAGTATAATGTGTTTAGACAGAAAGACAAACAGTTCTGCAGTTAACTGAGCAGCTTTTCACAGAGGACTTGGTGTGTCCCCTTTTCAAAGCAGTAAAACTTCTCTTTTTTTTTTTTTTTTTAAAAAAAAGAGGATTGTTCTGTGGTGGATTCTTGCTTTGCTAATTGCACCCCTCAAGGATTTTTCCACCTCCTGCAAGAACTGCTGATGCAGGAGGCATGTCATTCTTCCCAGTCCTGGTACTCTCTCTGGAACAAATGTGGCAAAAGTTTCTCTGGTCCCTAACAACGTCTCTTCTGTAAAACATAACCCTGTGAAGAAGCTAAGGAAGCATTTTGTGTGCAAAAGCACCACCTGGCAGAAAGTAGTCTGACACTAGCAGTCTCTTCCCGTGGCTCTCGCTGCAGCAGCTGGAGTGAAGGAGCCTCCAGATCAGACGCTGGCTGGGTTGTGGGTCTGCCAGAGGTAGCCGGGATGTCCCCGAGCAGGTTATTCAAGAATTGCAGAGTCTTCTGAATTGCTGCCTCACACATGAGGTTCAACTGGTGTAACTTTTTACTGCGTCTGTTGTTAATCCAGATCTGTTGTTCTTTATACTAATTTTATACTCGTGTGGTGTGTTGCCTTCCCCCCCCCCCCCCCCCCCC
>NW_009616270.1:58122-67158 GCF_000690535.1 Cariama cristata
TTGTGAATTATTTGGGGCAGAGACGATGCCCATAATAAGACTTGCCAACATGGTGAAGATTCTGTTAATTTTAATGCTGGGATTTCACTGTTTCAGCAGCAGCAAGTGCCAGTAATTAAAAGCTGCAGTCTGGTGGCAGGAGAAAAATAGCTTGTTTGAGATTCCTCTGGAAGAAAAAACAGTTTTAAATTGAAGAATCTGAAATAATGCATCAAATGCAGGTTTGGTGTAAATTTCTGTCCAACATGCTGGTGAACGAGGAGAAACCTGTCAGGGCAAATTCAAGTGGATTTGGGAATAAGATTGCTTTTGCCTTGATCTGTGTGAAAGTGAATAATTACATGTGTGACAGATGCAGGGAAAGTGGACGGGTGCGATTCCCACATTCCATTTACATTTGTGGTGGCAGGTCCTCCAGTGCTTCTCAACTTAACTTCTCGAGCTGTTAGCCACTACTAAGTATTTAGATCTCTGTTCATTTAGTATGTAAGTAAGAGTAAGCTGCTTACTTCTGCAACTGTAATTTGACACTTAAAAAAAAAAAAATTGTGTGAGTGTAAGTGTTCTGGAAAGAACAAGGTAGTTTAAAGTAAAAATGCCCAACGTATAAGACTTCTGGATGTTACCAAATGTAATTATGTTGCCTGGACTTTGTTCTGCTGGTAGAGGAACGCCAAATAAACTACCATGATGTACTGCTGTGGAGTTTGTGTTAATTGTCAGGTTTCTGTTAAATGGACTTCCTCTAGTGGCATGAGTGTCCTGCCAAATGTCTTTGCATTCAGTATGTATTTAAGAAGCCAAAGAAACTTAATTATCTGTTACATGCTTGAAGAAATTCACAGAATTTATTTCCTGATCATTTTGTTATTTTGCCACTTCTATACCATTCAGCTGAAAAAGCACTTCACAGGCTTGTTAAGATCCAGACGTTTCACACTCGTGTTGTGGATTCTGCTTGTGCCTTTCTCCATTTGGAAACGAGGCGTTGCCTGTGTTTTGCTTTCCATGATGATGAAGTGGTAATTTTAAGCTGATCATATTTGAATTAAACTTTGCTCTGCAAGAGTTGTGGTTTTGATCTTCATGGGTGTTTTGGGGGTAGTGTTACCAAAATATAACGAGTAACTTCTGTTGGCTTACGATACAGTAATTTTTTCAGTATTAATTGATATCTGCCTCTGAGCATGTAAGCTGTGCCGAATGTAAGAGGTGCCCTAATTCCGGAAAATGTGTTGTAATTGTTTGTTTGTGGAACAGATGAATAAATATCTGTGGGGCATAGCTGGTCCTCAGGTGGTAAACGTGAATGGATTAATGATGTGATTGGGTGAGACATGCTTGTTTGTTGCAGTCTCGTCCAGTAACTGTCTGCTGAAGCAGAACAAATATTAATTAGCAGGGTCCTGTTTGTTGTCTCAGTCTATCTTATGGAGCTGATTTTTTGGCACTGCTGTTTTTTTCTTAATAACCTTTTCATGGCTAGACTTGTAGCATGTCATTCAAGCCCTGTGGTTTTTAACAGATTTTTAGAACACAAAACTGAACCTCAGGTATATATCTCTGTGGTGCGTTTTTTTCCTTCTTTTCTTCCCATCTCTGCCTTCCCCCACAGCCCCCTAACTGAGTTTTACATTTCTTTCTTTCATTCACTGTCACATCATTTGCCTTTTTAATGAGGTCATCTGGGAATTTTAATTTAGTGTGGAGTATTCATATGAAACTAAAGGCACCTACTTTGGTATCAAAGAATTAGCTGCTTCTGCCGTTTTTGATGGCTTCTCCTCCTTTACCTGATAGCTTTTTTCCTTACTTCTGTGTATTAGCTGTACGTTGCCCTCTTACATTGCACCCTTTTGCCATTTACCACTGTGTGACTCTTCCTCAGTGGTGTGCCCACATTTGGACAAACTCCTGCAGTGCTTCTCACTATCAAACGTCATTTTGCCTCTTGGAGATTTAGGGTAACTCAAATGTTCTCTCTCCAGATGCTCTCTTCACCCAGGAGGCAAACACTTACATGGGCTGTAATTTCTAACCTGAGCAGTCATGTCTAATTATTTCCATGGCAACAGACTGTGATGTTGGTAACACAGGGTTATGACTTCATGTTGTAGAATACGACGAGGAAGTTTTCTGGGGTAAGAAGGTGGGTGGAAGGGTCTTCCCCAGAGCAAAAACTTTGACAGTGTAATAGCTGAGGGAAAAAGAAGTAAATGGAGGGAATTAATTTTTTTTGTTGAAGTTCTCCTCATTGTAAGTGTGCAATTAAAATCATACTTTGGATGTTGGCATTCATGGCTTACACCAGTTTACTCATGGTGAACGTATCTGGAATAAAGAACGCATTTGCACATCGGGTTAAATAGGTGTTAGTCAAAGCAATGGGAGAAAATAAACAATACTTACCAGTTTTTGTCAAAGGGGGACATGAACTAGATGGCTGCTTTTTGCCTTACAGATTTCTGTTGGCACTGTGATACTTTTTTTTATTATTATTATTGTACTGGGCACTTACCCTTTTGATTTTGAGCTGTCTTTAAAACCCTTAAAGCCAAAGTAACCTGAAACATCCCTTATTTTTATGCAAATCAATGGATTCCTTGGGCATGCTGATTGTCTGCTAAAGGGAGGGAAGGAGGAGAGATTGCCTTCTGGAAATCAGCGACATGGATGACATGCGTAAGAAGTTTCTGTGCTCTGGTTAAAGTCACCAGGTGCTGGTAGTAGGTTAATATTTGTATTGATGTTTGTGTTGCTCTTCCGGTCTCTTCCGTGGCACTGGGAAAGAAGCATATTGCTAGTCAAAGTGTTGTCAGTCTCTTAGGATGAGTTTAGAAGAAGTTGAAAGAAATGAGTAGCCTGACTGAGTCCCAAGTTATTATGCAAGATTGTTGAGCACATCATGAATTACAAAGTTTTAGCTGTGCTTTGAGGGAAGAAGCAATTAGGCCAGCCAGCCGGCAGGAATCGGCCATTGAGGGGAATTTGCGGGAAAGCTACACCACGTCTCCTGCCTCTCTCGGATAGAGCTCTAATTGAGTCGAATAATTAATTAAATATCTAAAGCTCGATTAGCCTAGTCTGCATAGCAATGTGAAAAGTTCTGTGTTTTCTTGAGCGACATTTGGCCTTTTGAAGAACAAAAAATTGGAAATGCTAATGTTTTTCAGGCAACTAAGGCAAGAAAATAAAAATGTCTCCATAGCAACAAAGCTTCTTTCTAGATGGTTTCCTAAGATATGCCTGAACCAGAAGCAGATGTCTGATTTGAGAATCTCGCCTCCTTCAATGTAAACAAATAACTTCTAGGCAGGTGTTGGAAATAATATGGAAATCCTATTAAGGGGCCCTGGGTTCCTGTCACTCAGGAAGCCCCTGCCACAAAAGGGTTGGTTGTCTGAATAAAGCAGACAGAGTAAATTCTCGTTAGGCTTTAGCTTTTCCCAGGAAATGATTGTCTCTGTGTGCTCTTTCTCCTGTGAGCCTTGAATGCAAGCCGTTTCGTCTATTGATCCCCTCTGCCACCCTCGCTTTCTCCCTCTCCTCTCCTGCTGGATTAGCGCTTGATGTCGGTCGTGGTTGATGCTGCTTGGGGTGTTGTGGCGTTTGTGATTTTAACCCCCGTGCCTCCGTCCCCCCATGCCCAGCCCTGCCTCAGCCAGTGAGAGGACAGCCGGAGGAGACACCCGATGCTGGCCTGGAGCGAGGAGAGGAGGGGAGGCAGCGCAGCCGAGTCCTGGGCAGCTTATTGCTCCAGCCCTTTACTGTGATTTTATAGATGATGATGTGGGCCTCGGCACTGCGAGACCGAGAGTTGACTGGACACGGGATTTTCCTTCTCCTTTTTCACAGATACCGCAGCTTTGGAGGGGCTGTGGTAAAGGTTTCGGCGTGGCTGGCTTTCTTGTGTCACATGTTGGGGTTCAAAATGAGAGTGTGGTTTTTCTCATAATGTGTTTAGGAATTTGGTGGGCCTTTTTTGTTTTTTTCTTTTTTTTTTTTTTCTTCTTTCAGAGTTACTGAGAAAACATGTTGTGCCTGCTGTTAGTCGTCTGTTAGTCTAATGCGATGCGTGTGCTGCCTTTGCACTTCCCGGTGACAGTTTTGTCCCCAGACCCTGCTGTGCTGACCCCTGCACTACTGCTGCCCCAGGACCATCTTAGCTGCGGCCTGTGGGCAAAAACTTCAACACTGGGCAGGGTAGACAGGAGCAGGAGCCGAGGATGTGTTTTCCAGGGTTTCTAGGCTGGAAGCGGGGACTGTGTGCATGTCACGCCCCTCCCTGTCTCCACTTTCCTCGGTGTGCCAGACCTGCATAGTGATGCTCTTAATAACACTCAGAGGGTTAAATGTGGATAAACACAAAACAAGGCTTCTGAAAAGCCTGACGATTATCACGCAGCATTTCTCGGACTATAGCCCCTGAGACGTACTTCATAAAGCCAATAAAGCGCGCGCTGGTGGTCTCCCGTTGCCCTGGCAACGGACCACAGGGCACCCTCTGTGTGAAATGCATGAACATCTGCGAATTAATCTTTTTTAGTTCGTTCGTTCTTTGGCACCGGCAGGGCCGCACTGGCTGACGGCGGTGAGGGCTGAGCTGGAGGGTCCCGCAGGGATGCCCCCAGTGCCTGGCAGAGGGGATGATGCTGGGTCCCTCCCTGCAGCACTTCCCATGGTGGAGGGCCTTGGCCCTGATGCTGCTGTCACTGGGATGCGGTTAGCCTACTTTTAGCTGCACGGGGGAATGAATAAAAAAAATTTTCTCCCAAGTTGAGGCGTTATTGGGCTTGTCGGTCTGCTGTGGAAAAAAAATAATCTGAGGGGAAAACTGAAATAAGTGCTGATGTCCACACCACAGTTTACTGGACTCACCACTCCCATGCTTCACTCTCACTGGATTGTAATGGAAACAGAAGTCGAGGGGTAGCTGGTCTCGCACAAACAGCGAAATGGTGATGCAAAAATCATCAATGTGTTAACCAACCCAGCAAGACGCCCAGCTGCAACTGCGCTTGAGAGATGCAAAACCCGGGGGACGGTAGTTTCCACTGTTTCCCAGAGTAATTACCGAGTGCGCCAGCGCCCTTGCAGGTGCAGGATTTTCTTTCCCCTTGTCTCCCACCGACCTTGTCCCCGCTGCAGCACACTGGGGTGTGGATTTTGTGTCCAGCTCCGGGCCTTGTGCCGGCCGCTGGCTGCCAGTGCAGGGCTTGCCCCACTGTGCTGCACAGAGTCTCCGGGAGGACTGTAGGGGGAACACTCTGTATGTCGTATCGTCAGCAAACGCTGGATGCAATCAGTGTTTTAATGAAGTATTGGAAGTGAAATGCCACTTTAATTTGCTAATTGCGTTAAGAGGGCGGCAGATTGCTCTGTATCACTTCTTTCTGAGCTGCAAGCTTATCAAAGAGTACCGAGGTGCTTTCAAGTGAGATATTGCAGCCAGTTGGACGCTACTGTTTGCATACGGATATTAGTAGGCACAGCTGTACCTCTGTTTTTCTGCCTCTGGAGAGGCAGTGAATGCAGCTGTGGGAGTTTCCTTAATGCGTACTTACAAGTAAGTTGGGCGGAGGGGAGGGAGAAGGGGAAAATTTCGACATGGTTTGTTCCTTTTTTCGTTCACAGGGTGAGCAGTCTATCGTAGCTTCTCCATGCGGTGAAGCTGGTATATTTCAAGCCACTGTATTTTTGAAAGGGGACGTACAGTATTTTCTTTGCTGTATTAATCTTGCCAGGTCAAAGTAAATAATAGCACTGTTTTTGCTGGCAGTGTCCTGTTTTGTCAGACTGGTGTGTGCTGCAGAGGTGCAACGCAGGTGTATGGAAGAAGGGCCAGGAGAGGTGTCTGTCAATTGCAGCTACCCCCAGAAGAAGGGTTGTCCACAGGGATGTGTGTTATGAGTTTGACAGAGATCACAGACAACACAAAACTTGGTGGCTACAGCAACGTATTTCTGAGTTCTTTGCTCCTTTTGTTTTAATAACGAAGTGGCCAGACTGTATAGAAATCACTGCTTGCATTGAATTGAAAAGCCAATGCTGACTTAAATAACGTGAAGCTTTGCCTTGTGATGTTACACCACCAGGCATGAGGAAATCATTGTCTTTGGCTTGCAGTAATTATAACTGTGTGTTTATATTTCTTGCCTCTCCCTGATATGTTTGCTGAAACCATACCTGTTGATGCTGTGTGTCTGTCCCACTTCTCTATTACTTTTAAAAATGCCAAGCTGCAATTTATTTCAGCCTCAAGGAAATGAATGTTTTGCTTTTACTCCCCTGCTTCGAGGAAAGAGTTTCTTGCAATGACCTGCAAATATTACTTTGTAATGAGCTTTGCTGTCCCATACTGCAAAATATGAGAGGAATTCAGTGTCTGAATGATTTTAAAGTAATCCTTTTAAAATCAATTACGGTAAACCTTGTGGGGTGAGAGAAACCCTTTTTTCGACATTCACTTGAAGTACGGTATCTTTCCAAGTGCCCTGTCAGGATGCGTAATTGGCATTAGCGTAGCAAAGGCACCCTGCTTTCAGCATAGAGGCCGCCTGTCCAGGGTCAGTATGGTGCCTTTATAAAAAGCCCTGTATGCTCACCATCTAGGTAACCTAAAAACCTTATATCACACTGCAGGTATTTGAAAGCAATTAAGTATATAGCAGGCCTTCTGTAGGACTCCTGTGTGCTTCATGAAGATTTTCTTGTAGCTATGTTGCCTCCAGCCATGGCAAAGGCTGGAGGTGCCATTTTTGGACGCTTCTTCCAGCTCCAGGGGATGAGGAAGAGGAGATGTTTTTGTGTGGTGTTGTTCTCTTCCCTGTTCTCTTTAGAGTATCTAACATCATCAAACTGTGTAGATTTTTCTCTGTTAATCTGTGCAAGTTGCAACCCTTTTGATACCAAACATTTTCTGTGCTATAATACCTCTCCGTTTTGCCTTTGGTCTCCATGGACCCTAAACCATTTTGCAAATGCCGCTAATGAGTGTGACAGTCCTGCAAATACTGATAAACAAACTTAGCATTGCAAGTGGCAATAAGTTGGTTTAAAATAGTAAATTTAACTGAAATTTCCCACCAAGTGGAGTAGGGCTGAAATGGGTACTAACAGCTGCAGGGGTCACAAAGTGACGGAGTTGCAGTTACCTAGTAGACAAATGTTTCATAACTGTTTTGGACAGAAAGAGGAAGAAAATTTATTTAATTGAAGAAGGCTCTTTATTGCCAACACACAACTCTGGAGGTTGCTACAGTGCAATCACTGTAAAACCGCTTGTTTTGCAAACAAGCTCTGTTATGGATTCTAATTATAAAAAAAAAAGCGTGCTTTAATTTGACTTACAGGCAGAATTTCTCTTACAATTTTGCTAAGTCTTAAAACTGCCAGGGATTCTCTCTGGAATACTAGTTATTATGCATGCACAACTGCTACCGTAGATGTCAAAAATAAAATATTTATAAGTGTATTTGATTTTGTGTTCTGGCTCAAGATATGTACCCATCCAACACTGAACTGTGGTGTATATGTAAACTGGTCTTAGGGAAAATGTTTGTTCATATCCAGAGTTGTTCTTGCCAATAGTAAGGTTAAATCAAAACAAGCACCACTTGTCTAATTTACCCGTTTTCTTAAAGTTTACTTACAGTTTAAAAGGAATATGTTAATGTAATGATATGGTAGTGACAAAAGCCAACAAAAACGAGGAAGCAGACATCTGGAGGTGGCTGTTTCCCACAGTAAAGAGGCAATTGAAGTAAAAGATATAACGCTTAGCACTTGGTTCTGTGCTGTACGACTAGTTTGCCCTGCTCTTTGAAAGTGTAAACATGAACCCTGCTGAAACCTCTGGAGAAAAACACGGGAACATTCGCCGTGTGGCTACAGAGAAAGAAACGCTAAGGTGGGTGATTAAGAAGAGATGAAATGAGCGTGAGGGGGGGAACGGAGGGAGATGGGGATGTGTGAATAGATGCGTGTTCTCTCTGCATCCACCTGGCTAAGTCCTGTGGTTATTTTTATCCACATTTTACATATTCTCTGGAGAGAACTCTTTTACAACTTGTATCAAAAAAGAGGAAGAAAAATTGTAGGCAGCAGCCTTGATTGTGCTGTATAAAGATCAGGCAGCTAGTAGACTGATGGCGTGCCTAGTGCTTGTACCTTAAAAGCTGTTTGCTCTCTCTGCAGTGACACCAGAAACAAGGTGTAGGAAGGTGTTAATCCTCGAAACATTAACGCTTTCCAAGATCATAGGTTACCATTGTCCTCTGTTATGTCAAAATTTGCCTAATGTTTTGTTTTCTCCTGTTGGACATCTGGTAGTTCCTCGGAAATATTTGAAGAGCCATCATTTAGTAGTTTACAGGGTGGGGGGGAAGCCTTGAATAATTCACACAACAAATGATTAGGCAAGCACTTGCCTATCTAACTGAATTATTCTGCATGTTTGCTGAAGCAGTTAAGCAGGAGAACAGCATTTCCTTCTCTGGAGGGTTTACAGTGGTAGTATTGACCCACCTAGTTATTGGGTTTCAGCCTTTTGTTGACACTGTTGTAAATGAAAGCAGCCTGGACAGGCACTGAGCAGCTGGGCTGGATAATTGTGAAGGATTCATGCTTGTTGCTGTTACCCCCAGTGTTTGTAGTGGGTTGTTTGCTTTGACTTTTGTTGAACTGTTGACAAAAGCATTAGATACAAATGGGAACAAATAAAGTGGTGAGATGCCAGGAGGGCTTGGCAGTAATGGTGGTTTTTCATTCTGACTTAAATGGGGAATGTCGACACTTATCTGGATGGGAAATGGAAGGTGTGTTCAGCATTTGTGTGCTTCCCCCTCCTCCTTCCCTTCCTTTCCTTACTGCTAAATATGTTTTGGCAAACACAGGTGAATGAAAACAGAGCGGAGGCAATTTCACCATTGCCTTAACTCTTTGGCACCACGTTTTTGAAGCTTGTTCTGACTGTGGATATCTTGCTGGGCAAATCCAGTTCCTGGCATGAAAGGATTAAGTATAAAAAGGGAGGGG